>NC_135785.1:149263544-149411044 GCF_051106095.1 Pogona vitticeps
GTGCCTGAAAAGTATCGCCCCATGATCTTACAAAGGGGGCACTCTGACATGTTTGCTGCACACTTAGGGGTGAACAAAACACAGCAGAGAATCACACAGAATTTTTACTGGCCTGACATAGGGAAGCAGATCAGGGAGTTCTGTAAACAATGTGATGTGTGTCAAAGGCAGGGGAATAGCCGCGACAGGACCAAAGCAAAGTTGTGCCCTTTGCCTGTGATTGACACTCCGTTCAAATGCATAGGGGTGGATATTGTGGGACCTTTGCCCAAGGCCACAAAGAGGGGGAACAGGTTCATTCTCACCATTGTGGACCATGCCACGAGGTACCCTGAAGCCATACCCTTGACTAACATTGAAACTAACACAGTGGCAGATGCCTTGGTGGGGTATATGTCCAGGATGGGATTTGCCTCAGAAATAATCACAGATTTGGGCGCATCGTTCACATCAAAGCTCATGAAACGCTTATGGCAAATCTGTGGAATTAAGCACAAGGAAACCACTGCCTATCATCCTGAAAGTAATGGGTTAACTGAGAAGTTCAATGGGACTCTAATGCGCATGATTAGGGCTTACTTGGCAGAGAATCCAAACAATTGGGACCAGAAGCTGCAATCCCTTTTGTTTGCTTATCGATCAGTGCCACAAGCCAGTACCGGGTTCAGTCCATTTGAACTTTTATTTGGGAGAAGGGTGAAAGGGCCCCTTGATTTGATCAAACAAAATTGGGAGCAGATCACCCAGGATGACCCACAAGACGTTGTGACATATATAGACTCTTTAAGGAAGGACCTAAAGAGAAACCTAGAGCTAGCAGCAGAGACCCTGCAAGCTCAAAAGGTCAGAAAGAAAGCTTGGGATGACCAGAACGCCAGGGAGAGGCACTTAAATCCAGGGGAGGAAGTGCTGTGGCCTGGGCCCTGCAGAGAGAGCAAACTGCAGCTGGGTATCCCAGAAAGAAAATACTTGGGTCACATGGTAGGGGGAGGAGTGATAAAACCCCTGGAGGCCAAAATAGAAGCAGTTCGTGATTGGCCTAGACCCAACACCAAGAAAAAAATCAAATCATTTCTTGGGTTGGTGGGCTACTACAGAAAGTTCATCCCGAGGTTTAGCGAGATTGCGGCTCCGCTGACCGATCTGACGAGGAAGAAGGCTGATGACCGCATCCCGTGGACCAGCGACTGTGAGGAGGCGTTCCAGAGGTTGAAGCAGGCGCTCATCAACTATCCAGTGCTGCGTGCTCCAGACTTCGACAGGGAGTTCATCATCTACACCGATGCGTCTAACAGCGGGGTAGGAGCAGTTCTGTGCCAGGAGGATGAGAATGGTGACCAGCATCCAGTGTCCTACCTGAGTAGGAAACTCCAAAAAGGTGAGAGACATTTGGCAACCGTGGAGAAGGAGTGTTTGGCCATAGTCTACGCGATCCAGAAGGCCAAGCCTTACATCTGGGGAAGACATTTTGTTCTGTGCACTGACCATTCACCACTGCAATGGTTAAAGACAATGAAAACCCACAATAGCAAACTTATGAGGTGGGCTTTAAACCTACAGGACTATGACTTTGAAGTGAAGGTGGTCAGAGGGTCAGTGAACTGTGTTGCTGACGCCTTGTCAAGAAGACCTGAAGATTGAAGACGGCGAAAGAAACATGGACTATGTATATATATTGATGACAAAAAGTTAAATGTACCTGGTTTTTTTTGAATTTGGTTTGTATGAATAAAGGTAAATTGATGTAATGTATATGGTAAATGTTTAAATGCCTAATTAATATGGTCGACTTAGAATGTAAGTATAAGTAAGTATGATATGGTATGTATAACTGTTGTTGTGTGTTTTATCCAGGTTGTTTTTTGGGAAAAAGCACCTTAGCTTTCCCCCTACAAAACAACTTATAAAGAGGGGAGGTGTTACATACAGCACTGATGTTACCTGTCTGTCATGGGTTTGGAGGGAAAGTTCCATCCTATGGGGAGTGGAAGGCGGGACATCAGGAGGAGGGGCTGTACTGTATATATATGTGAAGCCTGTGTGGTGAAGTTCCGCAGACAAAGCAGCAGCTGGGAAGAAGAAGCTGGTGTGGGAGTCTGTGTGTCAGACAGGGTACTACTGTGTGTCAGAGTACCAACCTGATAGGTTCAGGTGTCTGTTGGTTAGCCAGAACTGATAGGTTCAGGGTCTGTGCTTCAAGTTAAGGGTTCTGTGTGAACCAAACTGTGTGCATGTATGAGTGAAACTAAGCCACGTTACTTTATCTTATTCACCTGATCGTTTTATTTTTCCCTGTGTTGTATTTAAATAAACCTTATTCTTTTATTGGTTAAAAATCCATCCCTGGTCTGTGTGACTTCTTACAGGGAATGGTTGGTGGCAGCTTAGTGTAACGTGTGGCAGATCCCAGTAGGTCTGGGTCTGTCACAATGACTTATGTTGCTCTTTTTGCTGAAGAGCCTCCAAGCTATCTTCCAGATTATTGCTTTGCCGCCGCCCCCCGGCGGAAGATGCTGGAACATAAGCTGGGGTATTATAGATTTTCATATCATTACCTATTGTCAATTAATATGATCCAGGCAAAAATTTTGATTAAGGAAAGGATCCTAGATATAGAAAGACAACATGATATAAATCAGGCCAAAGGATTTATTAAAACAAATCCCTTGAATAGATTGCTACGAATGCTGTATTTAAACAATTTTAACAATTAAACAATTGTATCCTGAATCTAGAAGGGTCTTTATGTTATTGTGCATGGACTTGTTGCCATCTGCTGTGCTGCTTGGCAGATACAACAATACCCCCTACAAGAGTTGGTTGTGTGTATGTAGTGAGGGGAATATTGAGACATTGAGTCATGTCATCTTAGAGTGTAAAATTTATCAGCAGATTTGGAATGGCTCATTAAGAGGTAACAAACGGAGTGGCCAAATTTCGATGGCTGGTGATAAAACTAAGGGATAATTGGCTAAATAATAAGGATAGAATAGGAAACACTTTGGATATGGTGTAAGATATAGAGCTGATTAGTGTTTACATAGCTTATCAGATGTACAACCTTTTCTATTGTGATATTTTATTGTGCATTTTAATGTATATGTATGTGTTCTTGGTTTTAATGGCCAGTGGCTATAATTAAAAAATTGCCTACCTGTCTTCCAGATAAAAAACCCGATGTTTGTTATGTTTTATGTATGTAAGCCACCCCAAGTAGACCTGGTCAAATCAAGAAAGTATACTGCTTGGGAACTGTGGAGGCCTCTGAGGGAAAAATAGATTCCCTAACCTCTGAATATATTCCGGGATGCCCCAGTTTAGAAAAGGACAATGAAGTAACCAAAATGGCTGATGAGGGCATTTTGAAAAACCTTAATGTTCCTTCCTGTAATGAAGAACAGAAGGAAGATAGTACTTTGAAAGGTGGTACTACACTAACCCCTGAATACCCAGATAAATCTGTGACTGACAAAGACCTGATATATGGAGATGGATTCCAGTTAATAGAGCATGTTAAGAGTGCTTTTGCACTTACACTCTCACCAGGAGGCCAGGAATCACCCTCTGCAGCTGAAATTTACAGCATCAGAGAGAAGCCTGCAGAGAGAGGTTTCTGTGGTTACCCAGCTTAAGAGTGGTGCTGAAGCTGATCTCATGCTTGTGAAAACCTCAGATAAAGATAGTTTGGCTCAGGAGCAGCAGGAGGAGAGTAGTTTGGTAGATTGCTTTGAAGCTGACACCAGTACACCCACTTTGTTGTCTCCTGAATACACTGAAAAATATTGCCTGGATAAGGAGCCTTTATAGAAAGAAAAGTCCTTAGAGATGGCAGAGCCAGCTTGGGAAGTGCTCCTGGAAAAGAGAAAAACTTGTATAAGGCCCAGGAAAGAGCAGTCTGTCCTGAGAACCTAGGAGTAAAACTGAGAACTATAGAGGGGAGAAAATTGCTTTTGGCAAGGGTAGAACAAGTAGATCGTAAAACTTTGCAAAGCAAACCCCTACCTGACATATCCCTGAATAAAGGAACAGAATCAGATGACAAGTGCTGTGCAACTAAAACCAACCAATCATTTGGGATTGCACTTGACAGACCTGAGAATCTTAAAGTGACACATGATAGTGGTCTCCCACATAGGGGAAACAAATCAGAGAAAGTACCTGTGGGACAATATGTGAATGTGGAGAAAGACATCCTCTCTGATGTCTTAAAGATATGGTCAGGAGATGGTCAGGAGGAGGAGAGGGAACTGCTTACCCTTTCCCCAAATAAGATGGTGAAGCCCCGAGCCAGAAAGAGAGCAGGCTTCACTATAAAACGACCAGCAGCCGACATCCAGGAGTCAACCGAGTGGCCGATGACTGCCAGTCGACGGAAAAAATTGCGGAGGAATGAGCCAGTGGTTGACAGAGGCACTACTGAGTGCCAGCAGTCGTGTGTCCAGTTGAAGGAGGCGGTAACACCCGGACCAGTCTTCAGCGCACCTGGTTACCACCATGAGTTCAACCGTTTTACAGATGCTTCGATCTATGGACTTGGGAAGGTGCGGTGCCTTGCAGATGACAGCGGGATCGAGCCTGTCTTGAAACTTGGACATTGCAAAAGAGACTCTGATCATGCCTCGGAAGCCAAATGACTGATGGAGGGAGAATGGACATTTGTAAATGTGATTGAAATGGAATTGATGGACTAAAACGTGAAGAGTGATACTAGGACTTATATTGCCACTTGAACTGGACTTTGAGTCATCGTTTAATTATTTATGTATAAGTTTCCTGATGCTACTTCTGTAAGGTTGTTATTGTTACTGAAAATGATAATAAATTGTAAATGATAAGGTAAAGTATATTATTGATTATTGAATATTAATAAAATGTAATTGTTTAAAATGTTTAGAGTAATAGTATTGGAAATTGTTACTGTATACTGAACGATGTTACCTATAGAACTGTTAAATATTATATAAGTTATGCAACCATACCTGTTTGTTTAGGAGGAAAAACATGTTTCCCATCCCAAACAAACATATTTAAGGGGTGAAGTCTGTAGCGTTCTCTATTTATTAGGTCTATGGTTCATGTTATATTATGTAATGATTCATGTTTGTGATGTAATGGAAATGGTTCATACATATTAATGTTGCTGAGAGGCAGAGCCGAGAGAGATGCTATAAGAGGCGGAGCCTGAGTCAGTCAGGGGAGGAAGAGAAATGTAAGTCAGGCAGTAGAGTAAGAGTCAGAGAAAGTAATAGAGTGTGTAGTTTGGGAAATTCTGAGGTGTGATTAGCTACTGAAGATATTTATGAATCAATCTCTGTAATCAATAAACCAAAATTTTATTTAAAAGAACTTGAAGAGTGGACCTGAATCTTTCTGAGATAATGGTAATTTAGAGATCACCTGGTGGCAGCAGTGTTAAAGAGGATAGTGTTTGCCTTTGTGTGCTCTGAGGCTTGAAAGTCAAGCAAAAGAGGCACGAGGGTAAACGCCACAGTTATCTAGTATAGTTTGTTTCACAGAAGGCATATTCAGTAGTGTTATTTCTGAGGCTTTCTTTAAGCAGGCCAAAATCCTGCCTTATTGCAATGGAATATTCATCAAGCTCACGAGTCAGGAAGGACAAGGATTCAGCATCCATGTCATGGTTCTCACCTCTCCAAGGATCCTGTCCATATCTTTTGGCCACATAAGTTGAAATGAATCCATTACAATGGGATGAAAAGGGAATAAAGTTACATCTACAGGATCTGCATCGATTACAGCATCCACATCAAGAAGATCTGAATTACTTTGCCTGTAAGGGACTATGCAAATTCTTTACATTGGACTGTGAATGGTCTGCACACTTTTCTTGTGGGCAAGTACTAATAGACTCTTGACCACGCAAAACAGCTCCTTTGGACAACTCTGTGCAGATGACAATGACAGCAAATGAGAATGATTTCTTTGCTGCCACTGCTACCAAGGATTAGGTTTTCCAGTGAGCTTAGTCTGTGTTCACTTGAATTTGCTCTGAATGTTTAGCCATTGTTTCTCTAATCTCAGTTCTGCTCGTTTCATCATTACTGGCTCCCTAGTAAGCCAAAGGGCTAGTTTGGCTTCACACTCCAAGAAGAGTGGGAGTCATCATGTCCACAGTCCAAGCCATTTTCACATTCCAAAGGTCAGCCAAGGCCTCAAAAGAATCACCTGCTGAGGCAAGAGGAAACTTCCTAAGAGCCATTGGGAAACCCTTCTGATCCACAAGCCTCCTGGAGTGAACTATCTTAATAGGCTCCTCACCCTTCAGAGGCTGCAAATCTCAATGTGCCTAAAACCTCAGAGTTGTGGTCTGTCTATGACTACAAAGAACCTCCAAAGCCAAATTACTATCATTCTCTCTAGAACAATAAACTAGGTCCACCGTCTGTCCTGCAACATGAGTTGGGGCAGATACCATTTAGGACAAACTCACAGTTGCCAGGGACAACATGAGGTCCTGAGTTTCTCCTGATAAAGGGGCCTTCAACAAATGTTGAAGTTCCGCTAGGGGGAGAGCAGTACCATTTGACTTGTATTTAGCATACAAAGAGAGTGAATCATTATTTACCTACCACCAAAATGCCTCCTAAGGTTGAATTGGAGAGAAGCTATTACGATGCATGATTTTATATACCTCAGGGGAGTCTTTCATCTAGAAACAGTTGGCATGGTAATAGGCATGACTACAATTATTGTCACACTAAATCCAAGCAAATGTGTTGTCTAATTTCTGCTGTATTTAGACACGTTTACATTGCATTTAAAAGGACACACAATTGCAACTCTGCAGGGTAGGATGTAAAATAAATGAAAGGGTCTCAGGCTGTTATCTTGTACGGAATATAACTTATGCAAACTAAACTAGAATAAAAGCGAAGGCAACAAGCAATATTCTGATTCTGTAATTAGCATATTCTTGCTCAGTATAATGATGCAAAGATCACCATGGTGAAATTAGCCTTCAGTGCACATATTCCTGACAAACTGATTTGCTCAGCTTTTCTGTCAGTTTTTAACTATTATAATCAGGCTGGTATGAAGAGTCAGACAGGTTCATAAAACTTTAGGCAGAAATTCCAAAGGTGGGAAAGCAAATGCTATTCAAATATGCAACTGTGAGAGTCCCCAAGCACTGTGTAGGCAAGGGACATTGAAGGGACCCATGGGGTTAGTTATGAATATGCAAGAAAGCAGAAGGTACAGTTGATAGGGATTTTATTATTCAACTACAGACAGGAAAACCCTGGCTTTTATGGGTCCACTTGTTCAGAACTCTCCATCTCTCAAAATTCTCTCCTACCCAGCAGATGGTTCACCTTCAACCCTTCAGGGTCCAGTTCAAAGTCCACTGGGTGGTTGCCAACACCAAGGGTTCAGGTTCAGGCAGGTCTAAGAGGCCTTTGGTCCAGCCATGGCTTTTCTTTGGGGAACTGTGTCTTGGGCAGGGCACTCTTCTACAAGGTTGGTACCACCTCAATAGGAGAGAAGCTCCAAGCACCCAGGACTGTCCTGCCACTCTGGAGCTTCATTCCATGTGTCTTCTGTCTTCTCTGCTTCACCACTGTCCTCCCTCACTGCCTGAAATTTCTCACTTATCACAGTTCCCCATATTTCCCTTCCAAAGAGTTATTTGGCTTTCTTACTTTTGAGTGCCACTGGTTCCTATGCAATTGTTGAACAGAATCCCAAAGAAGGGCTCAGCCCTCCTTAGATACAGGTGACATGCCAAGTGTAGACTTCTCTCACACAACTACTTTGAGGGATTGTGGAAGGTGCTGAGGTAGACCTCTGCTCTGGAACACCAGCTACCCTGTCACACAGTCACTGTCAAAGTGTTCTTTAGAAGACAAGGCTGAGTAACTTGGGGTTTTAGGCTTTCACACTTCATCCAACACTGATGTGAATCCCCTTGTCAGTGAGTGGTAGCTGATCCTATATCAGGAATGGGAGACAGGTTTTGCTTCTTTTATAATAGTTGTCCCAAATACGATATTCCTATGCAACAGTAACTAGCAATAATGCACACATTAGTAGTAAGAATACCTAGCCTTCATCAAAATCACTTTTGACAGGTGCCTGTCAAAGGACCTGGACTCTAAAACCAATGCCAACCCCAGAAAGTGTAACATGAGTACAGAGTCTGACAATGAGAATATGCCACTGTTAGCATTACATCTGGAAGACCCTGAAAGCTCTGAATGTTGGCATAATATGGAAGATTCCTTATATACAGAGAAGGCCTCTGAAACACAGGTATGTAACCATTTGTGGAAGGGTGGCACCAGACCACTCAGAGCTTAGACCTTCTGCCTTTGGGGGTGCCTGGGTGCAGGGGAACTGGTTTTCCTTGTCCTCCATCTTCTCCAAACCATGTCAGTCTTTGCAACGAGCAGCAAGCACACACAGAAGGCCCTCAAAATCACTGCTGTGGCATTTCAGCAACCGCTGTGGAATTTCAGACCCAGAAGGCTGATTTTCAAGCCAAACCCTCCAACCTCTCTCCCCATTGGCCTACAGGACCATGAGGGTGACACACCACTTTGGGGCCAATCCTGAAGCTGCACTCTGGTCATGGGGGACCCCCATCTCTATGAACTCCTCCTATAGGTCCACGTTGGCCTCACCAGCCCCCCACGTCATCCTAAAGACCCACCCACCCAGGAGGAGGGCCCTGGGTTGATTCTTGACCCTTTGTCCCGCCCCGCAGGGGCAGGGCACTTGTCAACAGCGATTTTGATGAAGGCTAGCTATTCTTACTACTTACATTTATATGAGAGAAAATGAAGATATGCCATTGTGGTATTAGCTGAACTTACTCTGAGTCACCAGCAACTCTAGTGACAGAATTTACCCAGCTTCTACCCATTAGCTCTATCCTTCCTTCCTTCCTCCCTCTCAGCCATCTAGCTTTCTTTGTCCTCAGCCATCTAGCCTGGAATGTACAAGTTGGATGGGCAGTTCTTGTTGAAAGTAGGCATTCTGCCATATACTGAGGTCCAAAACTATTTAGGGTTTTGAAGGTCAAAACCAGCACCTTGAAAGTGATACAGAAATAGATGGCAACAAGTGCAAGGTGGCCTGTATTGGAGAGAAATGCTGGTATTCATTTACTTCCCTCACTAACCCGGCTACCATATTCTGGACCTGTTGAAGTTTCCATATGAGTCTCATGGGAAATCCACATAGCCCATGCTACAGAGTGACATACTCACCTCAGTTGTCTTGGCTGTGTCTCTTACACCAAGGTCAGCTCAATCTCTTCCCCTATTAATTCAAAAGACTGGTTCATCAGGCTTCAGACTTGTCCCTGACTCAACCAGGGGGATTTTAAAGAAATCATTAAAAAGAGGTGCACTTTTCAGGTATTATAAATGCTGGCACTGTAAATATGTTCTGAGTGAATAACCTACCCCCTCACTCTCCAGCATCATGTTCTTCAGTTTCAGCACCAAGTCTGAAGAGGGCAGGTGTCTGTGCATATGTAGACTCTACACAAGAGAAAGCATTGAGATTTTCCAGGGTTCTTATTTACCTGTACAGCCTACACATGAGCAGGTACCTCTCTTCTCTAGACTTAGCAATGAAACTGTAAAGAATGTGACAGTGAGGGATGGGGCTATGCACATTCACAGTGTCAGCATTTGTGAAATCTGAATAGGAATAAGGTAAAATACATAGTTAAATACAGAGAAGCTATTCTCAGTAACACTTGTGCCAAAAAGGCAATGCTACAACCTTGTAATTCTATTGCTTAGCTGGGAATCTGAGAGCACATACGTATGATGAAAAAAAAACACCTCTATTCAGGCAGTCAGCCTGAAAGCATGTATGGCTCAAAGGGTGATGGATAACACACATGAACACATGGGCATTGTAAGCACATTCTACTGGATTGCTTACAATGTTTCCATGAGAGGCAACCCTTCCTTATAAGGGCTGCTGGTTACAGTGTAACATGCTTGTAACATCTGTACAGATTTTCACACTGGACACACAAAGTTTGCAGGACTTCTGGGTGGGAAAGGACACGGGGAGCAGAGATTACTGCACCCCATATCACAAGCACCCTTTGAGCCCTACATTCTTTAAGGCTGAATTCCTGAATAGAGCTAAAATGGTACTCGAATCCTAAAACATTGCATAAATAATGTGTATTTAGAACTGAGGCTGCTGGCCTTTCACTTCTTCAGACTTTCTGTACAGACACTTGAAGGACAGTTGAGGGAAGTCTTTTGCTGTATTGTTCATGCTGTGAATGTGACTCAAAGAATCTCTTCTTGTCAGTCAGGACATGACCTTTCAGGATCCATGGAGAACAGAGTATACTTCCCAGTGGAAAGTTTCAATATCAGTTCAGTGAGCAAAATCCAGATGTTACCTACATCTGAAGGTACTAGTGTTCAAGCAATATATGAAAGGTTACACCTTCACAGGAGGGGATTTTCCTCCAAGGATGTTGCCTCTATTCTTTTATTTTTCTTACACAGCTTTCCCTTAAAGAGGTTATAGCAGACACAGAAACTAGAAATTGTAAGCCAAGCGTTAAAACAAAGAATGTTTTTTTAAAAATGTGGGGAAAGAAAAAAGAGATGATGCTAAGTTTAATATATCAAAACTCTCTTTGTATAAGCCTTCCAAATTCAGATAATTCTTTTTGACTAATTCTTTTATTCAACTGATTTGAAAAAATATTTTTAAAACCTCAAGAGGTAATAAGATTCCCTAGTTAATGGGTATGATGATTATAAAGAATTGAAATGACACAATGGTATTGTCAGATACCTTTAAAATAAACTCATGAGTTAACAGAATTGAAATATAGAATCTAACTATGATTTTAAAAAATCAATTTTCATGGTTCAGTGTTCTCAGAAATTCATTTACACTAATGAATTAGTATTCATTTCTGTCACAAAGATCTCAGATATTAAGGATTCCTTATCATCAACACAATATCCACAGGTTTGTTTGTTTGTTTGTTTATAAATAATTTTTTTTAGGTTGTTTGCCTGCTTGCTTTTTGCATGCCACTTTCTAGCAATTGCTTCCTCATCTGTTCTTAAGAATTCAAAATAGGGGGTGCTTGTTACTATGAAGGATAAATTTTCTCAGGCTTAAAACCACTTTTCAATTCTTCAAAAAAAATCTGGTTTTTTAATGTGGGATATTGTGTTTCTATGTATCCATCCTGTACCCATGATTCAAAATGCCAGAAAATGGCCTGATACTGCTACACAGTTTTGTATCTGTGTTGCCAGTAGGAAAAATGATGCCAAACTTTACATAGCAAAAGAAGCATGAATGTTGATAACACCATGTCAGCAGTCAGCATGGTCTATAGCAGGGGTCTCCAAACATTTTGCAATAAGGGCCATACTAGATATTTTCAAAGTTTTCGAGGGCTGAAAGAAAAGGAATGTTTGTGTGTGCACGTGTACGTGCATACACATGGCCGCCCAGTCACCTATCCGCCACGTGCACACATGCATACATGCACATACACATCTGACCTCCCCCTGCACACATGCATGGAGGAGAATCTTACAAATGCCACAAACAACCAGAAAGGTGTGAGCACTCAATCTAGTTAACCCTAAACCATCACTATAGCAAAACATAAGTAAACTAAGGCTATCTTATCATGCCCATATAATGAGAATACAGAACTGACAAGAAAAGACAATATTGCTGGGAAAACTGGGGTCTGGGAATTGGTCCATAAGAGAACTAGAGAGTTTTTCCTGTATTTTTCTGACCTGTTGGCAAGGCAACAAATTATCTGACCAATTAGAACAATAGTGAATGGTGATGGCAACCTGGCTGTTGAGAGCTAATAAGTATCACAACATATTTCTTTGGAAATGTACTGCTGTGAGTTATGCTATTACTTACACATACAAATTAAATTCAAGGAACTCTACACATGTATTTTATGTCCCTGCATTTACACCTGTAAATAGTGAAGGAATGATACTCTTCAGCCATTTTGGTTCCTAGTTTTGTTCTCAGTCATGAAATGGTTGTTTTCTGTTTAGTGGCTGCTTTTGAGAAGAGAGTACAAAAGATCAGACTTGAGAACAGAAGCTTTCAAGTGAGGGGATATTGTTCACACATTATATTCAACACTTGTACAGTTCATGTGCTAAAACACACAAATAGTTTTATGTAAACCACACAGTTATTCACACAGAGCACTGAATATGTGCACAATGTTGTTGATTTGTACATGTATTGTTAAAGTAGAGAGAATCTCACAACCTATTTGAATAAGTGTTCTTTCAATATGTGGCAATTTTCATGTGAACACCTAGTTACAATGGAACCTAAAAAACTGACACATTTCTCTTGCCATCCTGATTAGCCAAGAGGTTGGGAAGAGAAGTTAGGATAGTGAAGCTGTCAAGCAAGGTGTCAAGAAACTGTTGGGGGTAATCAAGAGGGAAGAGGTAGAAATTAGCAAAGAGTACTCAAATGTTGTCAAGCAGAGAAGTAACACACTACAAGTAACATTGTTACCTGTAACATCTTGCTTTTTAGGGTAATGACAGACTAGAAAACATTTTCATGATAGATGTAGTGAGTGGCAATAGACCCAAGATGAACAGGTCATAGTGGAGAGTTCCGACTAAACACGATCCACCTGGAGTAGGAATTGGCAATGCCACTCCAGTATTTCTGCCAAGAATACCCCATGAACAGAAAAAAAGGCTAAAAGATATGATGCTGGAAGATGGGACCCTCAGGTTGGAAGGCGTCCAACATGCTACTGAGGAAGAGCAGAGGACAAGTACAGGTAGCTCCAGAGCTAATGAAGTGGTTGGGCAAAAGCCAAAAGGATGCTCAGCTGTGGACGTGCCTGGAAGTGAAATGAAATTCCGAGGCTGCAAAGAAAAATACTGCATAGGAACCTGGAATGTAAGATCTATGAACCTTGGGAAGCTGGAGGTGGTCAAACAGGAGATGGCAAGAATAAACATTGACATCCTGGACATCAGTGAACTAAAATGGAAAGGAATTGGCAAATTCAATTCAGATGATTATCATATCTACTATTGTGGGCAAGAATCCCGTAGAAGGAATGGAGTAGCCCTCATAATCAACGGAAGAAGGGAAAAGCTGTAATGGGATATAATCTCAAAAATGATAGAATGATTTCAATATGAACCCAAGGCAGACCTTTCAACATCACAGTAATACAAGTTTATGCACCAACCACCAATGCTGAGGAGACTGAAACTGACCAATTCTATGAAGACTTACAACACCTTCTAGAACTGACACCAAAGAAAGATGTTCTTCTCATCATAGGGGATTGGAATGCTAAAGTAGGGAGTCAAGAGATAAAAGGAACAACAGGTAAGTTTCGCCTTGGAGTTTAAAACGAAGTAGGGCAAAGGCTAATAGAGTTTTATCAAGAGAACAAGCAGGTCATCACAAACACTCTTTTCCAACAACACAAGAGGCGACTCTACACATGGAAATCACCAGATGGGCAATACCGTAATCAGATTGATTATATTCTCTGCAACCAAAGATAGAGAAGCTCTATACAGTCATCAAAAACAAGACCTGCAGCTGATTGTGGCTCTGATCATCAGCTTCTTTTAGCAAAATTCAAGCTTAAACTTAAGAGAGTAGGAAAAACCACTAGGCTCCTCAGGTATTGTTACATACAGCACTGATGTTACCTGTCTGTCATGGGTTTGGAGGGAAAGTTCCATCCTATGGGGAGTGGAAGGCGGGACATCAGGAGGAGGGGCTGTACTGTATATATATGTGAAGCCTGTGTGGAGGAGAGAAGGAGAAGAAGAAGCAGCTGGGAAGAAGAAGCTGGTGTGGGAGTCTGTGTGTCAGACAGGGTACTACTGTGTGTCAGTCAGTACCAACCTGATAGGTTCAGGTGTCTGTAGGGTTAGCCAGAACTGATAGGTTCAGGGTCTGTGCTTTAGTTAAATGCGTTCTGTGTGAACCAAACTAGTGTATGTATGATTGAGACTAAGCCACGTTACTGTATCTTATTCATTTGATCATTTTATTTTCCTTATGTGTTAATTAAATAAACCTTATTCCTTTATTTGTTAAAAATCCATTCCTGGTCTGTGTGACTCCTTACAGGGAATGGTTGGTGGCAGCTTAGTGAAACTGTGGCATCCTCCAGTAGGTCTGGGTTTGTCACAGGTATAATGTAAACCAAATCCCTTATGAATACACAGTGGAAGTGAAGAACAGATTTAAGGAACTAGATTAGGTGGACAGAGTGCCTGAAGAACTTTGGAGGAAGCAACAAAAATCGTTCCAAAGAAAAGGAAATACAAGAAAGCAAAGTGGCTGTCCAATGAGGCCTTACAAATAGCAGAGAAGAGAAGGGAAACAAAATGCAAGGGAGATAGGGAAAGTTACAGAAAATTGAATGCACACTTCCAAAGAATAGCAAGGAGAGACAAGAGAGCCTTCTTAAATGAACAGTGCAAAGAAATAGAGGAAAAGAATAGAAAGGAAAAAAACAGGGATCTGTTCAAGAAAATTGGAGCTATTAAAGGAACATGTTGTGCAAAGATGGACATGATAAAGGACAAAAATGGGAGGGACCTACCAGAAGCAGAAGACATCAAGAAGAGGTGGCAAGAATACACACAGAAATCATACCAGAAAGATTTGGATATCCCAGACAACCCAGATAGTGTGGTTGCTGACCTAGAGCCAGACATCCTGGAAAGTGAAGTCAAGTGGGCCTAAGAAAGCTTGTCTAACAACAAGGCCAGTGGAGGCGATGGCATTCCAGTTGAACTATTTAAAATCTTAAAAGATGATGCTGTTAAGGTGCTACATTCAAAATGCCAGAAAGTTTGGAAAACTCAACAATGGCCAGAGGACCGGAAAAGATCATTCTACATCCCAATCCCAAAGAAGTGCAGTCTCAAAGAATGCTCCAACTACCGTACAATTGCACTCATTTCACGCGCTAGCAAGGTTATGCTGAAAATCCTCCAAGGTAGGCTTCAGCAGTATATGGACCAAGAACTAGAAGTACAAGCTGGATTCCGAAGGGGCAGAGGAACTAGAGACCAAATTGCTAACATGTGCTGGATTATGCAGAAAGCCAGAAAGTTCCAGAAAAACATCTACTTGTGCTTCTTTGAGTATGCAAAAGCCTTTGACTATGTGGACCACAGCAAACTATGGCAAGTCCTTAAAGAAATGGGATTGCCTGATCACCTTATATATCTCCTGAGAAAACTATACGTGGGACAGGAAGCAACAGTTAGAACTGGATGTGGAAACAATGATTGGTTCAAAATTGGGAAAGGAGTACGACAAGGCTGTATATTGTACCCCTGCTTAATTAACTTATATGCAGAATACATCATGCGAAAGGCCGGACTGGTGGAATCCGAAACTGGAATTAAGATTGCCGGAAGAAATATCAACAACCTCTGATATGCAGATGCTACCACTCTGATGGCAGAAAGTGAGGAGGAATTAAGAAACCTTGTAATGAGGGTGAAAGAGGAGAGTGCAAAAAAAAAAACAAAAACAAAAAAAAAACAAAACCTAAGATCATGGCCACTGGTCCCATCACCTCCTGGCAAATAGAACAGGAAGAGATGGAGGCAGTGACAGATTTTACTTTCTTGGGCTCCATGATCACTGCACAGATGGTGACAGCAGCCACAAAATTAAAAGAGTCCTGCTTCTTGGGAGGAAAGCGATGACAAACCTTGACAGCATCTTAAAAAGCAGAGACATCACCATGCCAACAAAAGTCCGTATAGTCAAAGCTCTGGTTTTTCTTGTAGTGATGTACGGAAGTGAGAGCTGGACCATAAAGAAAGCGGACCGCCGAAGAATTGATGCTTTTTAACTGTGGTGCTGGAGGAGGCTCTTGAGAGTCCCCTGGATTGCAAGGAGAACAAACCTATCCATTCTGAAGGAAATCAACCCTGAGTGCTCACTGGAAGGAGAGATCCTGAACCTGAGGCTCCAATACTTTGGCCATCTGATGAGAAGAGTAGACTCCCTGGAAAAGAGCCTGATGTTGGGAAAGTGTGAAGGCAGGAGCAGAAGGGGATGTTAGAGGATGAGATGGTTGGACAGTGTCATTGAAGCAACCAACATGAATTTGACCCAACTCCGTGAGTCAGTGGAAGACAGGGGGGCCTGGCATGCTCTGGTCCATGGGGTCACGAAGAGTTGGATACTACTAAACAACAACAACAAAAAAGCAGCTAATATGTAACTTTCATGAAAAATAATAGGGTTGTGCGCCAGCTTCAGCCAAAGCTGTAAATACTAATGAATCTGCTTCACTGTACTTACAGGTAGGGCTGGCCCTACAATGTCAGGTTGGGGGAAATTGTATGGCTGTTTCTTCCTGCACACTCACAACATCCTTGGCTGTCATCAAACAAGACAGGGCCCTTTGTCCTCCACAGTCATGTTTTGTTGAAGAATCCACACAGATCTCTAATACAGGTATTCTATGACATTTTTGCCTGAAGAGTAGTCAAAAAAATTTCCCCTCACTTCAGCTCCTAGTACCATGTAGCTTGACGGTGCATGTGTGCATGCATGTGCATGCACACACACACAAATCATGTACTGTCTGGAATAATAAGCAAGGCAGATCCTTCCTGGCATGCTCTTTTTCTGCATTCAAAATGCATTGAAGTATGGAGGAATGTTCACTTATGCAGCTGTCCCCCTTGTGGCTTGAAGTGTTACAGACAGAAATTTCCTAAAACTGTTTTTGTGCAATCCAGATTGCAGTTTTTGCCCAGCCTCTGTGGTCCCAATCTGTGCTTTCTTTTGGATATAAGAAAGAAAATGATATAGTTGTTGGGTATGTAAACATTTTGATGATGTTTATAGAAAAGAAAAACACACTTTAAAACAACATTTTGTTTGACCCTACATTGTGCAAGGGGACCTAAATCCTAGTGAATATACACACACTTCAGTTTTAAACTACTGATGATGATTTTACAGTTCAGGATCAACTGCTAAATTCATATTGCAGAGGAAATACAATTTCTTATAAAGAAACCACCTCGTCTTGTGTGTAGGACACAGGCAGTGCTGTCTTCAAAGCAGAGCTGTCATTTCAATTCTGTTTTTTAAAAACTTTTTACGGAAGCTATTTGTTTAATATCTTGCTTTTCCAGAAAATGTGTTTGTTTTATCTCCTTGGAGCATGGAATGGCCTCATATACTTGATTTTTTGCTTTTTCCCTTAATTGCATTTTTATCGTGTTGCACTGTTGAATGTCAAATCTGCAGTCAGAGGTCATATATTTGTATTCCAGTTCTGGAGAAGCCCTTTGCTCTTATTCTGTCTTCATTTAGCTGTTGATAAATCCAGGTGGCAGGACGCACTTAAGCAGTGATTTTCAACTGACTCCTTAAATACCTGACACAAGCTAAGTGTGATGGTCGTAATGAAACTGAACTTATATGTCTGGCATCTGATAAGACAAATGTATAAGATGGGGCAGTATCAGAAAAGGTGGTTATTTGTAATGCAACTGGTGTACCTAGGAAGGATTTTGTGAATCCAGGGAAAAGGATGAAGGGATGAAAGTCCTGATACACATACAGAAGACATTTCCATTCAGACATTGAATCAACTGTCTAAAAGAACGTAGTATTTTTGCCCCACTTCAGATTTTTTTTTGGGAGAAAACACTTGTTGTCTACTGGCAAGTTGCCTCTGACTCATGGTGACTCTATGAATGAATGACCTCCGAAATTTCTCATAGTTAACAGCACCACTCACATTTTACACCTGTCTTCCTTTAGGGAGTCAATCAATCTTATATTTTTCTTCCTCTTTTCCTGTTGATTATCTTTGTTCTAACAGAATCCTCACTAGCAATAATTTATTTTATTTTATTTATTTATTTATTTAATTTATACCCCGCCTATCTGGAGAAAGGAATTTCTGTCTCATGCCAAAATAACTCAGGGAACTCTGCAACACCTTGATTTGAGGAAAGGGCATGGTTTGCTGCCCTACCTCAGGCATCAAAATATCATAGTTTGTTCCTGTGATGAGTTGTAAAATATCTTTGAAATGTTCGTGTAGAACTACTCTTCTTTTGGGCTGTTATCTGAAGCACCACACACAATTCCCAACTATGTACAAATTATGCCTCGAGTTGTTGTCATATGAACTTGCAGAAAACTCTGTAGGAAGGCTGCATTTTCACTGAAGAGCATCATTTCTCTTCAGAATGTGAAGAATGAAGATCAGTCCAAGACAGGGTCCATTTAGTACAGACCAACAGTAGGGGGCTAAAGAGAAACAAGTGTAGCAGCAGGAACTGGTGATGGGCATGGCAAGATCTCAGCGTGAGCAAAATTGAGATGGCAGGGGTTTATTTGTTCCTTCATTCACCTAGCAATTATTATTTTCTTCCTCTGACTGGAGACACTTCAAGATTTCTCTTTGATTTCCCCCCTTCCCCCAGTCACAGCACATTCTGATAATTTTTATCTGTGCCAGAAAAACATTTAATGGACATAATAGAAACATCCTAAACAAAGTGTCACATTTTGATGCCACATTCAGTTCTGCCCTGAAAAAAAATATACTGTAATTCAGTTCTTCAAAAAGCCTTGTGTTTATGAATGTGGGATAGTGTGCTTCTCATCCATGATTTTAAACACCAGGAAATAGTCTGATATCACAGCACAGTATTGTACTGTACCCACATTGCCAGCAGGAAAAAAGAAGATTAGTTTTATGTAGTAAGGGCTATTTTGGACTTAATGAACTGGTGAAGCAAAAGTGTAAGTTCAGCACTTACATCAGAGAAGCATAAATACCCATTGACCTCTCAGGTAAAAACAATGTTGCCATGCCCATTTCACAGACTGCAGACCAGAAAGCTATATTCCAATTTCCAAACCCTTTCTTTGGGGTATGCAACCTGGGGAAGGAAAACAATATTGGACTAAAAGCTGTACAAAAATATTATGTGCATGTTTTCCAAAAAATGTCTCTTTGCCTTTTGAAATAAACAAAAGAGAGAGCTCAGAGCTAGCAAAGATTGCTACTGGAAACCAAGATCAAAATCATTCATATGATGAAAAAGAAAGACAGGGAATAAATACGGGTGGAAAATTCAACTAATTTAAAATGTGGTGTCGGAAGAAAAGTCTTACACGTGCCACAGACAAGGCAGAAAAGTAAGTGCTCAAAGTAAAGGCTGAACTCTCACTACAGTAAAAATGAATAAATTGAGGATATCCAACCATGCACATATAAATACAGAACTGATCAGAAAATACAATATTGCTAGGAAAATGGAGGGCAGTAGGAAAGGCCTGGACAAAACTTAATGGGGTGAAAAGCATACTGCTGGTGGGGGTGCCATAGGAAGAGAAAAGAACCCAACACAAGATGTTGTTGGTTTGCAAAATAGGAACAGAGCTGTTAATGATATTACATTTTGGAGATTATTAACTTATATAGTCACCAGACATCAAACGTAACTTTATGGAAAATTACATATTTGGAGTTTTTTCTTAATTACTAGACAATTGTGTAACTGACAAGATAGGTGGAATAGTTGATATAGGAAGCAGGCACCAAAGCTTAGCTAACATTGAGTAAGAACATCCACAGCTGCAAAGCAAAATACTGGATTTTACAGCTTCTGAATATTTGTTCTCTGTCCCTTCTCTCTTTTTTTGATATCTTTTAAAGTATTTTTACAGCCAGACACAGAATCCCCCTTTCTGGAGGACTGTTATTCCATTACTTTCTTTAAAGTAAGCCTCTTTCTTTTCTCTTTTTACTCTTTGTTGAAAACTTGTCTTTCACTGTTTCTGTGACTTGTCTTTCACCCCCAAACATCTCCCTTTATGGGCCACAACTTCAACAATGTATCTACTTTGGAATTCTCTTGCTGGAAGACCTGTTCTACACATCCTCAGTCTTATAACAAAGTACTTGCTTTCCCCTTTTGAAAGGCCTTTTTTGAGGATCAATATTTCAGCCCCTGCAGCCTGGGGGCTAATCATTTTTTTCAAGACAAGAAAGATTGATGTTTTCAGTTTATGTGATCTGTTTTAAATCTGATGATGCTTAAGTATACATCTGTTCAAAATTTTGATCTGTTCCAAAGTTGGGTTTCGAAGTTATACTTTTTTGTTTGGGCTGTGCCCATTTTTAGAATTGCGTTGTAGAATGTTGACATGCTCTGCTGCACAATAACAAATCCATCCTTCTGGGTGAGTAAGTCACTAGAATGATCAGGCCTCATTCTAGCTTTTGATTAACCACCTTACCTCTAAAATGAAACTACAAAATGTTTTCTACCCCTACCCATTTTTAAACCATCTGGAAAGATACTTCACTTTGTGCCAGTGATAGTTTTGGGCAGCAAGAGATGCTTTGGCTAGAAAAGTTCACTGCTCCTCTGTTTAAAAATACACACACACACACTCCAATCCCAGCTCAAAAACTAGTCATCATCATCATCATCATCATCATCATCATCATCATCATCATCATCATCATCATCATCATCATCATCATCATCATCATCTGTGTGCAAAAGTCCAAAATCACTGCTAAACACAATGTGAATATTTAGTGAAAATATTCAAATGAAATTTGGAAATTGACAGATGCACAGTTCTGTGTATACACCATGGCAAGATCCAAAATCTAGATGGAATAGAGTTAAAATGGTAATACTATATCAAGTGATGAAAATTATGAATACCTTGGTATACTAGAAGCAGATAACATCCTGAACACAAATGTTAAAGAACTGACAGAAAGGAAGTACATCAAAAGATTGAAGAAAATATTAAAATCAAAAGTAAATGGTGGAAATATAATCAAAGCCATAAACGCATGGGCAGTTCCAGAAATTAGATACCCAGCTGGAATAATAGATTGGACCCAAAATGAATTAGAAGAATTGGATCAAAAACACAGAAACTAATAAACATACATAATGCACTACATCCAAAAAGTGATGTGGACAGATTATATTTACCATGTAAAATTGGAGGCTGTGAAATACTGCAAATAACATAAGGCAGTGAAAAGGGAGACTGTTTGGAAAGCAACAGAAACAAATGCTCAACATAAGAAACAACAATTTGTAAATAAATTAAACAGTTGGAAAAAATAAACCATTACATTGACAACACCTGATAAATATTGATGTAAAGCATGATAATAATTCAGCATGGGCATAGTGAAAACTGGGGACTATTAAGAAATAAACTGAATAGCATACATACTGTGCCGATATGTAACAGATACTTAGATTTTTGGTTAAAGCTTGTATCTGATGTATGATAACAGTCAATGTTTTTATAATCTTGATTGACTGTGCCTGGTGTTTTTTTAATAATAATAATAATAATAATAATAATAATAATAATAATAATAATAATAATAATAATAATAATAATAATAATAATAATAATAATAATAATAATAATAATAATAATAATAAATTTATTTATTTAATTATTTAATTTAATTTAATTTAATTTAATTATTTATTAAATTTATATCCTGCCCATTTAGACAGCATCTGTTCTGGGCGGCTCACAATAAAATAGAATAAAAACAATCAAATAATATCAATTTAGCAACAGTAAGAAAATCATTCAAGATGGAAAAAAGGGATAAATCAGATGGTGACTGGAGGGAAGGCCTGCCTGAATAGCCAGGTCTTGAGTTGGCTCTTGAAAATACCCAGCGAAGGGCCAAGCGAATCTGACAGGAGACTATTCCAGGAGGGGAGATTATTCCAGAGGAGGGGGGCCACTGCCGAGGAGGCTTGGTTTCTTGTTTTTTCTTTCCGGGCCTCCCTCAGCATTAGGCTCCTCAGCTGCCCCTCCTGGCTAGAGGAAGAGTTACAAGTAGAACTAGGGGTCACCGCCACCGTGATCTGCGCCTTCGGAGATCTCAAAGGGCTTCCTCCGATCTCAGGGGGAAAGCCCTTTGAGAGCTCAGAACCCAAAAAGGCAGGGAGAAAGGGTAGGAAATTTGAATTTCCAGCCCTTTCTCCCTGCCTTTTTGCCTTCAGAGCTGTCAAAGGGCTTTCCGTCCGACATCGGAGGAAGCCCGCGGTGGCGGGGACCCCTAGGGAGGTCTCCCATAGTGGCAGGCAAGCCCTGGGAGACCTCCCTGGGGGTCCCCGCCGCCGCCATCGGCAGCTTCAGAGCTCTCAAAGGGCTTTCCCCACAACATCGGAGAAAGCTCTTTGAGAGCTCTGAAGGCAAAAAGGCAGAGAGAAAGGGCGGGAAATTCAAATTTCCAGCCCTTTCTCCCTGCCTTTTTGTAGGGAGCCATTCACGAACGGCTCTGTTAGAAAAAAAATGCCATTGATTTGCGAACGGAGCCTCAACCTCGTTCATAGGTCAAGCTCCGTTCACAAGTCGATGCCAATTTTTGCCAATGGAGCCATTCATAAATCGAAAAATCCGTATGTAGGGCTGTTCGTAAGTCGAGGGTTGACTGTATGGCAACTCTCTATATTAGTGATTTTTGAAAGGTCCTATTGATAACAGCCAACACCATTATTTAAAAAGGTCTTATCACTGATGTTCTCCATATTCTCATAACTATTCCAAAGCAGAAGTCAACACTGTTCCTTAGGACCATGACAATGCTTTCTCTGTGCCCTTTCGGGTAGGGCTGAAAAGGGAACATTAATGGCAGCACAGCTTGTGAAATTACTTTTAAAAGTAATTGTTCAAAGTTATAGGTCAGAGCTTGAAGAGTATTTAGTTACTATTATATTACTATCAGTTACCATTATAGTCACAATTTTAAAAGCAATTTTTATTTCTCCTTTCTTATAAGAAATCATAATGTGAAGCTTCTGAAATTTCTGCAAATTTGAAACTTTTGGCTTGTGATACAAGCAGGCTCTTCTTCCATTTCTCATACGATTCTCTCAATACCCACAGGGGCGGAAAAACATGGAATAATATCTTGAGGCACATTTCGGACCAGTATTTGAACCATAGGAAATTTCTGCTTCACCATTAACTGAAGTCTCACCCCCCACGACAAAAAGTTACCATTATGTCATGAAAGAAGCATAGGTGAACTCTTGTTCAGTTACAGTCAGAATGAAATCCTTTCATTATCTGGGATTAAAAAATGCAAGTATCTTGTTATTTGCAATCTGAGTAGGCATCTGTAACTGGAGATCTAGCTTACAAAATTAGCACCCTACAGTTCTTAGGCATGCATACTCACTTTGCATGAGCTCAGCTTTCACTCTATCTATCCTCCATCATGTTCTCCGCCTGTTCTTCATTAGGCCCTCGGAGCTCATGGTCTTTCATTTCAAAGAAGACAGCCCAAAACATCAGAGTGCTGCTAGAAAACCTCACCGTATTGTCTACTTTCTATGGCACCTAATGTGAGATGCAGAACTCAAATGTGGGACTATTACTAGAACTATTGGTATCAACTTGCTGAATAGTTGTGTTCTCCATAGAGGGAAGAGGCTGCCTCTGGGATTTTCCAGATGAATACCAATGAGCTATTTCCTCTTTCCCTCTTTCATTGATTGTCCGTGTTAAGGAAGAAATAAGACATTTTCTGTGTTAAAGAAGAGATGAGCCAAAAACATTTGGATGGACCGCATGTAAAGATCCTTGAATGAGGCAGGATTGTAAAATTAAAGCTTCACCAGGAAGAATAACCTAACTCACTTTTCCCAATGCCTGTTATCACATTGTGAACTACAGTGAAATGACTGTCATGAAAGTGAATGAACAGCTACCATGTTGTGTTATGAGCGTTAAGGCAGCCTTTATTTTCATTAAATAAAATTAATACTTTGAAAGGCTGAAGAGACCTTTTCTTGTTAAATCTCTCCATATAAATAATGACACAAATTACCCATTCTGAAAAAACTTTTTTTCATCAATGTGTTAAGAAATGTTTTTAAACATTTCCAAAATAAAATGGACCTGCTAATTTCCACTTTTTCCTTTTATTGGTCTCTTTTATGGGTCACCAGCAACAAAGAGAGGAAGAGAGAGAATGGAAATAAAAATTCTTCATAAATACAGACAGAAAGCAAAACTAAAGAGCAGCTGTGATTTCTGTCTATCAGCTGATGTAGCTGCAGCAATCATCACTCTAATAGCAGAACACCTGTCTCTGATTATATTTGATAGAAGCTGTTAATTCCATTTCCATCCAAAATGCTTTTGGTGGATTTCAAAATGTTTTATTTCTCTAATGCACACATATGCATGGTCCATTAGCACAATCCTTTTATTTAATCTTGAAAACTCCAAAAATGATTTTACAACTAATTGTATGGAGACTGAATGTTTCTCCCTATTATAGTTTAATGGAAGCATTTGCTCTTACTGATCCATGAGCAAATTAATGGGGTCCACTTTGATTTATTGAAATCTAATTCGCACCATGTTACTCCGACTTCATTAAGTACCAAGAAAATGGGTTTCTCCACAACCTATTGCCCCAGCATGTAAAGTTACTGAAAAGAAGAGAGGATGAAATTGGCATAAGAATTAGGGTAGCCTGAAAACAAAGAAGAACAAGGTAGTATGAGTGCTGTTAATATTTCAACCACTGTGCCAAAAAACAACGTTCAGTGGTTAATATTTCAACCAGTGTGACAAAAAACAACATTCAATGAAATGCATGGATGAGAAAACCTACTGCTGCTCCTCCTTCCTCCTAGCTCTTGAAAAGTATCTCATCTATATCTGCCTTTGCACCTGTTTGCCTCAGGAAGATTACTGTCACAGCATGGAAGTATGGAGAAAATTATTTTGGAGATATCTAATGGACTCATGAAATTGAGGTACTGCTGTGTGAATCTCAGATTCGATTGGCAACCTCTGTCCTGGGGTAAATAGTGCTGGGGGCACATTTTCATTTAGACTGTGCTGCACTGGGAAAGATTAACCCCCCCTTCCCCATGCAGCTCCCCTGCACCACACATTTTCTTCAAAAAAGGAAAACACAGAGACTGTGACCACATGTTTCTCATACTATTAATTTGGGTGCCCAGTGCTTTTTCAATTATTCTTTAATAATTACAATGAAAGCAAAAAAAAAAAAAATGTACCAGTAAGTATTATGACTCTGATGTGGTTGCTCAAGCCCTTGTAATAGCAATATTTGTCCCCTTTTTTGCTGGAAATATTGTTCTGCTTGTTGTTGTTTTTCCTGTGCGTTTTCCTCCTCTTCCTTTCCTACCCAAAGCTCAGCATTATCATAGCCACTTTGTGGCAGCTCTAAATAACGTGTTATGTTTCAAACCTATCTTTAAGGTCTGTCAGCCAGGAAGTTCTTCTTCCCGCACTTCTCTGTTTATTTTACCTTGGATGATCCACTGTAGCGATCTGTACATTTAAGTGATCGAGGTGTTCTAGGTTTCTGCATTTTATCTATGTTTACATTTCTCGGTTTTTATTCATGTTCTTAAATACTTCTTTGCTGGTTATCCTCTTAACATATGGATTTCTTTAACATCCTGCAATTAATGTGCATTTCAAATGCTTCTGTTTTTTTTTTTTTCAATAAAATGTGTTTAAGTCCACAATTTCATGCCATGGCACAGGACTGAGAATATATGCATTATATAACCTCAAAGCCAGTTTTAAGTTTGTTGCATGTTATGTTTTACATTTTGAAGAAACCTCCAGGCCATCTCTGTTCTGACTTTTACTGCATAAGTATACTTCTACTTGTAGAAGTATTTTCAAGATAATTCCAAGGGATTTATATTTGTCCACACTCTCCACACACTTTCATTGTGGATCTTTCACTTAATGATCTTTCTTTCTTAATGTCACAGTTCTTAAGGCCATGTAGAAGGTTGTCTCACATGTTATGGTATTAAGTTTTTTTTGTTAATCTTCATAGATCTCATCTTTCATATGATCCATATTAACACCTTGCTTGAATAGTTAGGTGTAGTTCCATCCAGCTATAAACGCATCTGCTCATAAAATCATCAAATAAATTGTGACACCTCAAGGCTGAAGACAGAGAAGAATTGTTTAGATTGTTGAAAGTGGTGGGATACAGCCATTTTCATTCTGGGTTTATATGCCTCAGTTGCCCTGTGAAGAAAACAAAAGAAAGTAGATGGTGAGAAACTGCCCACATAATTCCCTGCTGCTTTTACTAGGTGAGGTGGCAAACTGCTATAAAGACTAACATCAGCTGGTGGAGTGACTTGTCAGTGATGGTGTAAATAATGAAAATTGGTCTCCAAATACAGAATTCATTATTTGGGGTAAAACATTTTGTGGGAATCTCTACCTCTTTCTGTTGGATCTCTGCTCATGTTGGAATAATGGGCTATGATTTCAGAAGAAAATAATGTATGAATGGCCAAGGCAATGGAAACTGGTTGGTTGATACTGCTTACAGGGTGGTTTCACTTGGAGTGAGGACACAGAAAGCCAGAATGCAAGGAGGGCCAAGGTGTTCTTCTCTTCATGCCAACAAAGGGGTGAGGAACAATCCTGCAAACATATCCTGTCCAAGATATTCCACACTTACAGGTGGATGCGGGGAGAGAAAAATAGAACTCTGGGAACAAACCTGAGGCAAGGTGATGATCAATTATTACATGTCATCATGTTGCTTTCAACTTTTAGTGACCTGTGTATTAATAACATCTGAAAAGTCCTATCATTGACAGTTCCACTCAGGTCTTGCAAACTAAAGCCTATGGCTTCTTTTATTGAGCCACTCTATTTCATGTTACATTTTTCTTTCTTCCTTCTGCCTTCAACTTTTCCTTGCATTATTGTGCTTTCTGATAACTCTTATTGTCAATTTCTATCTTCATTGTATGGTCACAGACCCAATATTATCTTCTTATTATGTCAAAAGTACAACAGATGTGGTTTAGTAATTTTAGCTTTTAGGGTGATCCCAGACTTCATTTGTTCCGTAACCTGCTTATTTCTCTTTCTGGTATTCCATGATTAATTTTAAACCTCTGTTTGAACACCACATTCCACATGAATTGATTCTCTCTCTCTCTCTCTCTCTCTCTCTCTCTCTCTCTCTCTCTCTCTCTCTCTCTCTCACACACACACACACACACACACACACACACACACACACACACACACACACACGTTTTCTTCATTTTTCAAGTTTCATATCTATATATAGCAATCAAGAATACCATAGTATGGATGGTCTTGTCCTTTCTCTCCAGAGACATGCCCTCACACTTCGAGATCTTTTCTAGTTCCTTCACATCTGCCTCCCGAATGCCAGTCTTCTTCTAATTCCTTGGCTGCTGTCTCCAGTTTCATTGCTATTTGAACCCAAGTGAAACTCTGCTGATTGAAAAAGCACAAAGGATATTGGGTTGTTGGGGATAGTTCCTGCCTTGAATCTCATAAAGCTGAGCTGCTGCTACAGAAAGCCCTGTCAGGGCCAAGTAGAAGCACACTGCAGGGCTGTTAACACTAGATTCAAATACAGCCACAAGTGAAAGAAGTAGCGGAATCTTCTAACTCAAAACAGTCTGGACGGTGAGGGTGGACTCTGAAAAAAAGCTGCCCTTTAGGTGATTTTCACAATCCAGTTCTGGCTACCTGAGAGGCTGCATAGTGAGACTAAAAAGATACTCACTAGTTATTTGGCTACTTCATATCTATTTATCAGAGAAAAAAAGGCTTCAGACCTGAAGAGGCTGTCCACAAATAATTTCTTAACACAAATCAAAGTGGCAGCTAATTTGATTTCCTTTTAGGCTGCCTCTCACTACCCTAAGGCATATGCAAACTGTGAATTATACTGTCTGTAACAGGAAGTGTGCTCCCCCCCCCCTGTAGTTCCTTTTGCAGTGGGATTGTTTTGTTAATGTAATTAACTTCACATCTATCACTTTGTTAGCCTTGTGGAAATTGTATCTCAAGGTCAGTCACTTTCTTTCCTTCTCCAATTAGACTATAAAGAAAAAACATGGTTCAGAGGATGAAATAAATGCAGCTTGTTGTCAAGACACTTATTGATGTTCTATTTTCTTCTGACTTCCAATTTCACTTATGCTGTGTTCTCTTTTTGCTACTGGCAGCATGTTCCCTTGGTTTGCTACTTTGTCTTCATTATCGCTAGTTTTCTGTTCATTTACAAACTTTATTAGTCAAGCTAATAACCATGAATTGTAGTTCATTAATTGAAACTTCAGTCTTGGTGGTTTTAAGAAGAAGGTTTGCATGCAGTCCTTTAATCATCTTTAGAAGTGGTTAATTCCTACCAAAGGTATATTGGTTTCTCTTTTGCTATTGCGTTTTTTGTAAGACATTAGTGACAGTTTCATTAAATAACCAGGAAATTCCTGTAGCTTAATGGAGCTAATGTTGCATTTATGTCACAACTAAGAACAGCTAGAGCAAACTCTTAATGCCACATACAGTAATAATAGGGTTTTCCATGAGAATGTTCCTGTGGAATTTTCATTTACGTATCATTGAACTCAGTGTATTGATCATCCTGTTAGTGATAACAGCTGCTGTCTTCCCGACACACAATGGAAGAGAGGTCTCTTTCAAATTGATCTATTTTAGATCAGATAGAAACTAATTGAAATGTTATAATATCAGTGTGTATTGTGTACACCTAGAATAGGGTGGCCATGTTCTATCATATTTTCTTGATTCTATCATCATTGTTATCAATATCTTCACCATCACCACCATTCTCATCATGAGTGAACACAATGCATTACAAAGTTTCAATCAGATGAAAACAAGAGATTTCTCTGTCCCCGTGGCACTTAAAAGCTACAATTGATAACTGAAGAAACAACAAGAAAGTGGAGAGGAAAAGATAGCAATGTGAGCAAGTATAGGCCCTTGTCTGTCTACTGCTTACAATAAGGTGAGCCCCCCTCGAATCCCTCTGGAAAAATGATCTAGTATTCTGTATCAACTTGAAATTCAAAGTTGATAAAGGACATAACATACATTCTTTAATAAATAAATACAAAAGTAAAACTGATTTAAGGAGAGTTTTAAAGGAATAAAGCTATGACACCACATATATGTTTATAAAGAACTGCTGGATAGCTCAGTGGTTTAGCTCTCTGGGTGTAGAGTCAGGAGATGGGAGTTCAATTCCCCACTGTGCCTCCTTGACAGAGGCTAGACTCGATGATCCATAGGGTCTGTGAGAGAAAATGCAAAAAACCCCAAGACTCTACAAACCTCAGTATGTTAAACACGAAAGTTCATGACAGTACATTTAGAAAAAGACTTGAACAAGTATGGTTTGTTTGGAAGGGTTGCCAGGAGAAAGCCTCTTCTCTCTAAAAAGAACATGGCAGCATGGCTTAGGTTTACAAAGTGGCATCTGGACAAGCCACAAGAGTTCTGGAACAATGTCCTTTGGACATACAAGACCAAAGTGGGGCTGTTTGGCCATAATGCACAGCACCACATTTGGTGAAGACCAAACACAGCATATCAGCACAAAGGATATACTACTCCTTCCCCCTCCCTTCTCAGGTCACTCTTTCAAGACCGCAATGTCTTTCGCTATCCTGGGAAGGGGATAATGGTGGCCTGTGCTGCCGAAGAGCCTCTTCAGAGGACTGGACATAGTATTACCTCTCAGTTTTTCCTTAGCTACTGGTAAAGACACTTCCTCACTCAGTATTGATTACTAGAAGATGCATGTTTGGCTTGGGGCCCATGATGACTGTTAGATAGTAGGTGCCAATATTGGACAACATATCTGCTTGATCAGGGTCTAGATTTTAGAAAGAAAGCAGTTGGTTTTTAAATATAGCCCCAAAAGTACAGTGAGTGGCTAAAAATGAGAGAGAGTGAGAGAATGAGAGAGAGAGCTGGAAGAGGTTGCATGATAGATTATTGCTTTAAATTAGACAAACTATTAGCACTTCCTACCTGAATGTTAACCCCTTTCTCCATGCTCAGTCTGCAGGCCAGACAACAAGCTGGCACCTTGGACTGGGACCTCATCCAGGTTGGAACAATCTGAACTCTTTCTGATCCAATCTATATCCAGAATCAAAACCACTCAGTTGTGATCTGTCATTGAGCTGAATTTTACTCCAAAATTTCAGGAGGTAACCCCTCCACCCACAACTCCAGTCACAAGCCTACACTCATAAAGCAAGTCAAAGTTAAGTCCAAACCTAACCAAAATGAGCAGACAACATGAACAACAATATAAATGGTATGCCAAACAATATAAAGCTGACATAACAGTGAAACTCCCAAAACTTTCAGTGATTGAAGAGTGCTGGAGAGGTATGTTCCTCCACTTGGGGTGGGGAGTAATGAGACAATGAAGTTCAACTCCCTTGCTTGGCATTTTACGCCACTTTGTCAAAGTTTAATACAAATTCAATTCTATTCTGGTTTATGAATGTGGGATATTGTGCTTCTGTACCCATGTTTTTTTAAAAAAAGCCATGAAATGGCCAAATTTCCCACCCTAGGCCTGTGTGGCAAGCATCTGTTGGTGCTGGTTCCAGAGCTGGAGCCAGCATCGGGCACCAGCGGTGGTTTCGGACCACGGAGGGCGGTGAGGAGTGAGCGGGAGGTGAGCCAGGAGGTGAGCGGCCGAAGCACCCCGACCAGGCTCAAGCCTCCCGGCCGCGGCAGTCACAACAGCAGTGGAAGCCCGGGAGGCTTCAGATCGTTAAGGTCCTGCTTTTTTGAAAAGTTTTTGTTTTGGTGGTGGTGGGATTTATCTGCTGTTAGATGGAAAACACATGGGTTAGCATTAGAAGATTTCTGAAATCACCTCCTTGACTTGGTTCCAAAAGATCAGAAGCTGTCATTCAGAACTTGCCACCACTAGTTGCAATGTAGCTTCTGGGATCAGAGGTCCACATTAGAAAGTGCTGCAGCCATTGGGCACAGCATTAGCACTGGATTTACCAAAGTTGCTGCTGAAACGAAATGGTGACTGCAACATCTTTCTGTAGTGGAGACAGCAAGTGACCTTTCACAGGAAAAAGAAAACAGCAAGGAAACCAGGATACAGAAACAAAACTTGCTGTATGGGATGCCCTTCTCTGCATTCTGAAGCTGGCAACATCACAACTGGTTGGAATGTGTTTTTTGTTATGTACTGTCAAGTCATATCTGAATTACAGTGACCTTCATAGGTTTTTTTTTTTGAAGTATGTGAAATATTTAAGGGGTGCTTTATCATTGCCACTCCTGCTGAGTTTCCCTGGCCAAGCAGGAATTTGAACCCAGATTTGTGTCCTGGTCTCACTCTCTCAACTACGCCACATTAGTACAATGGAGATTCGACCTACAGACTTTTCGACTTGCAGACACCATTCCAATACGGATTAATTCCGTAAGTAGAGGGTCCACTGCATTTGGGCAAGGTCTCTTCCTGTGGCCACACATACTGTAGCTCCTTAGAACTCCCATCCTTAGGAGGTCCATCTGTCCTAAACTTACATCACATTATGTGTCTTTTTTAAAATTACAAGATGGCATTTGATGTATCAGGACATCAGTGCACCAAAGCCTTGTTCTGATATATTTCTATCAACATTCCAAACCACACTGAGTATTATGCCTACACCAGAAGGACAGGTATAACTTCTCTTGAATGAATATATTCAAATGCTATCTTGAGCATAAATGTACTAGATAGGGGCATAAAATTATTATAACGTCGTCGTCGTCGTCGTCGTCGTCGTCGTCGTCGTCGTTGTTGTTGTTGTTGTTGTTGTTGTTGTTGTTGTTGTTGTTGTTGTTGTTGTTATTTCACCATAAGTTAGAATTGACTTGATGACACATAATTATTGCTATTAGTGTTGACATCCAGTGCCTTTAATGGTTTGGGACCTCATTAATTGTTGAAGCACCTCTCCAACAGAACCTACAGTTCTTCATAATATTTGGGATTGGGGTTTACAAGAAGTCATAATGGCATCTTGGCTCCATCCCTGTTGGAAAAAATGCAGAAACAGACACATACGGTCCATAGTCAGTAAACTAGGAGTCTCGGTCTGCTTTCTCCCCCTAAGACAACTATGATCCCCCCTTGACTCTATACTGGTACTCTTAGTGAGAACAACTGGCATTGAGAACTATTTTGAGGGTGAGGTTTTGTGGTTATTCCTCAAAAAGTCCAGACTTAGGTACAATTTTACATCAGCTTCAGAAACCCCCATGCCTGAGATTTTCCACGCATACCATCTGTTTTTTCAAAGCTTTGATGCTGTGGGTGGCCACCCCAGAGGTGGCCAGGAAGTCTATGTCTAAAAATTGGGCCTTTTCAATGGTGCCACTATCTTGTGGAATGTGTTACTGGCAGAGTCCCCTTCCCTCCCAACTCAGATATTGAGAGAAACTTTTTGGGCTCCCTATCCTTACAAATGTTTTATATTTATGTTATACTGTGATTCTGTTTTGTGATTGTCAACCCCAGTGGGGGTTGCTTTAGATTATCTTTGGATAAGTAAGGAGTTGGCGCCTTATGTTTTTATGTTTTTTACCTGTAAACTGCCAGAGTAGTGACATGCCACTAGCTGAGTGGAATTAACATTAAATGAAAAAACAAGCAAGCAAATTTCTCTTCAGAAATGGAGTGGGGAATATTGCCTCTCGTTCCCCACTGTCAGGATGGGGGGGAAAGAGGCAAGACTGAGGCTAATTGTGCTAAGATATTTTTCAGAGTACTTATAATTACTGAAGCAATGTATATGAAGTGTTTTGAACATTCAACAACCATTATATAAATGCTAGATACTATAATCAATGTTCTGAGGAAAAGGAAACCTATCAGCAATTGTAAAAATTGATCCCTGTGGCCAAAGGAAGTTCATTTGATGTCAAGCTCTGCCTCTGAACAGATACACATTTGAATACAACACCAGCACTTGTGCATCTCAAACAGTAACCATGGGCTCTTTGTTATGTACTGTCAAGTCATAACAAGGCTGCTCCAGAAAATAGTACTTAGCAGCCCCTTTGGTGTCATTGTCAAATTGCTGTTGAAGCATACTAGCTGTCCACAGGTTTTATATCAGCACTTTGTTGCAATTCAGTCAGGCACAGAAGTGGGACCTCAGGCTTTGGGCTGATGATGGAAGAGTACATGAAGGCATAATTATATCAGGCACACTGGTTTTAAAAAAAGAGGAAAGCAAGGACTACCTGTGCTGCTGCATTCACAACAGGCAATGGTTTTATTATTAGAAGGCACTCTATTTTCTTGCCAGGGCTGTTTCTACTCAGACAGCACTGAAGGCAGAGAACACTTTCAGGTAGGACAGAGAGGAACCATAAAATGTCCCACTTCTGGCATATATTTTAAAGAGGCCTGAAAAGGAGGTTGCCAGATGCAGATAATGTGTAAAGCATGCAAAGGCTCCAAGTTTCAAAAATACGGGCTATACAGGCAGGCCTTCCCTACAGCCATTACCTAGCCTATCTCCCCTTTTCTTTTTCTCTCTCCTTCTTTTCCTTCTTTTTTCTTTCCCAATTTGGACTAATTTGGATTTTATCTTAGTTTATTTTTATATTATATGTAAACTGCCCAGAGTAGACACGTTCTAGATGGGCGGTATATAAATCTAATAAATAAATAAAGATATAAATAAATACACTTGGATTGAACTGAAACACTGGAAAAATGGTATTCTAAACAAACATTACTAATGAAACTTAAGGGAAAGATATTCTGTTGCCTCTTCAATTCTTTCTGTGCTTTCAGTGATGTAACTCTCCTTTTGTCTGAAAGATGCCACACTGTCAAATAGCTGCCTTACTGGTCAGCTATGGAGACAACTGGGCAGGCATCAACCAGGTCCATCCTATGATATTTTTCTCACCAGAAGCAAAGGACAAGATGGTACACTTATCGCACATACCCCACCTCCATTTCTATATACAGTAACTAGCTATGACAGCAATACAATATTTTCTCAACACTGAGAACACTCAAATGATGTCGGGGCATCCAGAACAAGTTGTGTGGTAAAGGGGATGATTGTGGAGTCCAGCGCAGGACCACCAAAGGGATTGCCACCAGTGCCCCATAGAAGGGTGAGGTCTGGTGTTAGCTTTTGATGCACAGCAGCCTGGAGAAATACAATCTTGAGGAGTATATATGGAACTGTGCTATGGCAGTTTGTCCCAAATGCATAAAAAAGCTTCAACTTTCCGATTTTAGAGACAAAATAAACCAAGCAACTTTAGTATTTTACAGTCAGAATGCTCTACAATTTTAGACAATTGAACAACCTGACATCAAACTGAAGTGGTCTGCTGGAAGGCTGACAAAGCAGTTTATAATTAACCAGCCTCCTTATATTCTGTTAAATTTTGTTGAAAAAATAGCAATCTTGCAGGTCCTAACACTAAGTATCAGTTGGAGAGGGTTTTATAGTCTAATGTGACTGTTCTTGGCTACTAATGTAACTAGTAAATTTCTTCCTGACTTTTGGGGCAAGCCTCTTCTTCCTGTTTACCTGGAATGTTATTATTTTGCAAATAACCCCTCTTCTCTCATCTGCTTCTCTGAGGACACTCCAATAAACAGGCATGGAGGCTTTCTTCATATCAGGACACTCATTTTTTTCTCTCCCCCCCCCTTCTCTGACTGGAACTACCCTAAACGGCTTAGGGCCTTGATACTTGGCGGAACGCCTACTCCCACCGAGATCTACCCGTGTCACTCATGCGAGTCAGGAGGTAAGGTTGAGGGGCCTAACGCCGAGGGAGGCCTGGAAGGAAAAGACAAGAAATCGAGCCTTCTTGGCGGTGGCCCCTCGCCTCTGGAACAACTTACCTCCTGAGATTCGCGCGGCCCCCTCGCTGGGTATCTTTAAGAATCAATTTAAAACATGGCTGTTTCGGCAGGCCTTCCCATCAGACAATCCCTGACGCCCCCTGATGCCCTTTTTTCTCTCTCTTATTGTTCCTCCCATTTTGTGTAATGTTTTACTATTTAATAATTGTTTTATATATCAATTTTATTGCACTATTTATGTTGTTAACCGCCTGGAGTGGTCCTGATCCAACGAGATAGGCGGGATATTAAATAAATAAATAAATAAATAAATAAATAAATAAATAAATAAATAAATAAATAAATAAATAAATACTGATGGTAACTGTAAATAAAGCTACCTTTTATATTTAGATATGTTTCTACAGTGACTAAAGAGCTAGATTCATTGTGCAACCATGGAAGGGGTGGAGAGGCTGTTCTGATCTCTCCACATTTTCTGTGTTCTTCTGCATTGTACTCTGCAGAAAAGGAATAAACAAGAACTCTTTTTACCACCCCACTCCCACCAACAAATAGCATGCAAATTTTAGTTAAGATGAGGGAAAGGGGCTGTCCATACGTAAACATATGGAATGTGGAAACCTTGATTAGAAGTAAATTTAATACCTTTAATTTCAAAACATTCCAGTGATTTTTAAACAATCAATATTTAATGAACTCAACCAGCTTATTTCCAACTTTGTTTGGTAAGGGAAGAAACCAAGGATAAAACTAAAGGCACTTCAGGATCTGAATCAGAGAGGAGGAATGGGTCTCCTGAACTGGCTACTATATTATAGGGCAGCTTCATTAATGTGGATCAAAGACTGGATTTTATTGGAAAATCAAAGACTGTTAAAATTGGAAGGTCATGATTTGAAATGAGGGTGGCGTGCCTTTCTTTGGCATAGCAGAGTGAATGATTTGAAACAATTTAATAATCATGTTTTGAGAAAATCTTTACTATGGTCTTGGAATAGAGTTCAAAGACAGATGTATGCCAAAAGACCATGCTGGGTAACACCAGTGGAGACATTTTTTATTTTGAACTTGAGAGATAACAAGAAAATCTTAAGATATAGAGAAGTACTAAAACCAGAAAAACAAAGATGAATTAGTAGCGCAGTGACTTGATATGGATTGGTGGTCACACTCCCAGTTAATTTCAAGACATGGTAAAGATAAGCAACAAGGTTTCTATGTGGACAATGCTCCCTTTGACAGAATCCTCCTGGATACCAAAGACAAGCATATTAAAGCTCTATATAATTTTCTTTTATATTTCAAGACCCAGGAGGAGGTGGCTAAGGAATATATGATAAGGTGGGCACAGAATATTGGGCACAATATAAGTTTGGATCAGTGGGAACAAATATGGAAAAACAATATAATTTATCCAGTCAGCAGCATTTAAAGAAAAAATATATAAAATGTTCTATAGATGGTATGTAACTCCCACAAAACTAGCCAAAATTGATGTAAAAATTTCAAACCTCTGTTGGAGATGTAAAAAAAAAAAAAAAAGAAGGTTCTTTCTATCACATGTGATGGTTATGTGGGAAGGTCCAAAATATTGGGAAAGGGTTGAACTGCTTTTGCAGAGTGGTATGATATACCAGATGGGTGGGATGTAAATAAATAAATAAATAAATAAATAAATAAATAAATAAATAAATGAATGAATGAATGAATGAATGAATGAATGAATGAATAAATAAATAAATAAATAAATAAATAAGAGGTTCTAGAGAGTCCAATAACTGTAACCCTTGAATTCTTTTTTCTAAACATAATTCCGGACTCAGTACAACTAATGAAAACATATTTAGCCATCCATATCTTGACAGACGCAAGAATTCTCTTTGCTAAACATTGGAAAGACCCAGAGAATTCATCACAGGACAAATTAACAGCAAAAATTCTTGACATGGCGGAAATGGATAAATTATCAGAATGGTTAGATTGGACAAGAAAGATGAACCATGAAGACTGTTGGCATAAATTCTATGATTTGCTCAAAAATAGAATGCAAATATTTGATAATTGAAAGCCTATGATTAATTTAGAAATAGAATGTGTATCATAACTAAGTTGTACCGGGAACATATGTACCTATGAAATGTGACAGATGATTATGACTATTTAAAAATGTTTATGTTGATTTGAACCCCCTGTTTATCCCATGCCCCCTTTTCTCCCATCCCTACACCCAAACCTTAAAACAAAACAAACCAAAAAAAGAGAATTAAATTTAATACTATATACCTTTCTTCAAATTTTCTATCTCCATTTTTTATGTAACACTGATTAGGCATCCTTCAGTCTCGAGAGACTATAGTAACATGCTCTGTATGAAGGACTTGGAACAGCATCTAGTGTGGCTGAGGAGGCCAATTTGAGAGTGACAATCCCTTCCACACTGAAGACAAATACAATCTGTCCCCTGTCCAGCTTCCTGATTTGGCTGGGTTTGGGACAACCTCTTTGCCTCGGCCTGCTGGACAAGGCTCTCTTCAAAATGGGAGAGGCCATGATGCACTGCCTGCCTCCAGGCTGAATGCTCAGATGTCAAAATTTCCCATCTGTAGAGGTCCACTCCTAAGGCCTTCAGATCCCACTTGCAGATATCCTTGTATCGCAGCTGTGGTCTCCCTCTGGGGTGATTTCCCTGCACTAATTCTCCATACAGGAGATATTTTGGAATCCATCAGCCATCAACCATGTTATGCTGAGTGTTACAGTTATAACTGACTGTTCTTAAATGCAGTTTGTGTTCTACAAAATATATTTCTACCCAGATGAGGAATTCCCAAGCCAAAGGAATCATGGGAGTTGTAGTCCAGAAAAAGTAATGGTTCAAAACTTTGCTTTTGCCCCACCTCTACTGCCTAGCAGATTCAAATGACCCCCACAAAACACATATGCTGGCCATCGTTAATATATTTCCTAGTGCTATAATACAATAAATTGACTGTGTAAGAACCACCCCATTTCCCTGAAAATAAGATCTAACCTGAAAATAAGCCCTGGTATGATTTTTCAGGATGCTCGTAATATAAGCCCTACCGTAAAAATAAGCCCCAATTAAGTGAAATTCTGCCCTCCACTATTGTGCAACAACCAGAAGAAGATGACATGACTGTATTTGAATAAACATAGATTGTTGTACATGAAAAAAAATTGAAACATCCCCTGAAAATAAGCCCTAATGCATTTTTGAAGCAAAAATTAATGTAAGACCCTGTCTTATTTTTGGGGAAACATGGTATACAGTGTCTAATTAATCAAAGAAGCCCTTTCCTCACCATTACTTGAAGGCAGCTGTTCAGAAAGCATCAGCACAAGGGTAGAGAAGTCGCTTATAATGCCACCAAATAGAACAATGTAAATCTAGGACAATTAACAGTGCAGCAGTGCCTCTATCAAGCCTCAGGCAAACATAAGAGTTAATGAATGCCATCCTATACTTTGGCTAGGTACTAAACAAATTCCTGGGCCACTTCCACATTGCCTAGCTAGCTCTAATGGTAGTGACTCTGAAACTTGGAGGAATTAATGTATTTCCCCCCGACTCAGCTAGTCACACATTGCCAGTTGTGTTCTACAAAACCCCACTGGGAATGCAGCTGCCAAGTACACAGGCATGGGCTCATCGAATTCAGACTGAGCAAACACCGGGGAGTACATATGGAACTGTACTGTGGCATTTGTGTCTCCAAAACATAAAAGCGCATGTGTTTCGAAGTGTTGAGAATAGCTTGGGGTCTCTCTGCCTGGAGGTATCAATGACGGAGCACAGCAGAGTTGAGAATCAAAGGCAAAGCTATGTATGTCTGAGCTGCACCTGTCTTAAGCTATCTTCTTTAGAGGGTTTTTTAAAATTTAAAATTTCATGATTAAAAAAATAATTTGCTTAAGCCTAGTAATACCTCTTAGAGTATGAGATATATTAAGATGAGAATGTTATTCATTTATCCCTCCAGGAACTATTTTTTTCTTTTAGAAACTGATGAAAAGTGTGGCTTTCTTAGATGGGGGAGCCAATCCAACTTTTCCTAGGGCAAAAGCCCTTCAATTTTTCATTGCAGGTCTTCATGCCAATGTTCTGCTTATCATATGTGAAAACCGTGAACCATAGGAATTCCTCACATCTCACTATTTCTTCACTCCTACCTTCTAAAGGCAGTGAAGCCAATGTATCATTATATTGTCAAGATTTAATTATCTCCGCTTTGTTTCTCCATTGTGAAAGCAAACAATTTGTTACAAGAAGACGGATGCATAATTTGGAAAGTCAATAATCCTGTAAGCATTAACTGAAATGTTTTCAAAATAGCAACACGAAGGTGTCAAAGTATTTGCTCTCCAGAAAGCTCTTTCAGTCTGCAACACTTTGGAAAACAAATAATGAGCAAATAATATTCAAGCCCTATTAATGCTTTTAATTAACACTGTTTGAGGGAAACAGAGGGTTACACTTGTTGACATCTGCCCACTTGCCTTTTATTTGTGGGGAGATATGGAGCTTGCGGTACTCACATAGGATGCCCTTTTCTGCTCTGACAGTATTAAGTGCAGGAGCTTATAAGGGCTGAACAGGGCCTAATGTACTCAGATATCCAAAACAAAAACACCTCTTATAGTCCAAAAAGTGCAGCCATAAAGATTTTATAGATATAGGGTGGAGTGCCTAGTTTTGGGGACATACTGGGTGGGCTTCAAAGGATATAGTTCATGAAAATACGGTGTTCTTCCTTGGTCAACGTTTAACAGAGGCCACATAGTCTTTTCTTGTTTGACACTTTCTGGATTCTCTTTAGACTTATTAAGATGTTAAAGCGTGGCAGAGGATTGGACCCATTAACTATAGTGAGGACATGAGTGCTCACAGCATTTCTGCAGCCAACGCCACCAACACCCAGATGTTAATCAAACCTTGGTAGTTTCAGCCCCAAAGTCTGAAGAGGCAGTAATCCTGATCTCCGACTTGGGATGCCTTCTGCTCATGCTGGTGCTAAAAAGCATGCTGGTGCTAAAAGCAGAACTTGCATGCAAGCATCTCTTCAGATTTTCAAGTGGAATCTGTCAAACTTTTATTGATGTCCAGAGACATTCAGGCAGTACTATTTTAAAAAAATGCACAACTACTACAAATACATTAACACAATAATAAAGGAAAAGTAAAGATAAAAGAAAAAAAAATCCCCTATACACACTTGTATAAACCTGTGCTCCCTACCCTACTCAAGACAGTTCCTCTAGTCACATATTCATTCATTCATTCATTCATTCATTCATTCATTCATTCATTCATTCATTCATTCATTCATTTTTATTTATTTATTTATTTATTTATTTATTTATTTATTTATTTATTTATTTATTTATTTATTTATTTATTTATTGCTCCATTTCTCTCCAGAAGTACAATGAATCTTCATCGTGACTAAGCAATCTTTGAAGGCATTTGTTCATCCTTACTCAAAATATCATTTATCTCTTTAAAAACTTGTGACCATTCCTTTTTCCTCTTTTCACAAGACCACCACATGTGTAAATAAGTCCCCTTTTATTTTCTTTCCACCCACAGCATAAAGACAATATGGTTTTATTTATTAAATTCATTTTAACAGGCATCTGCATGTGGGTTTGTAACTGTTTTCCTTGACCCTTATTGACATATTTTTCATTATTCTTCTATTCCACATTCCATTCCAATCTTCCCCCTTGATTTCCCTAGCTAGACCATTTTGCCATATTTTTTTAGTGCTATTGTTTTAAAAATTTCCTGTACTGACATCTTATATATTACACTTATGGGACTCCTTCTATTCTCACAGGTTTTGAGTTTCTCTTTTTTCCTGTTATTTCCTCAAATTTCATTAATGATCTTCCCTCTCCTTGCTTAGCCTTTCATTCTTTACTTCATTTATCCAGCTGTAGCATGTTTAACCAGGAGATCCCTCTTTCTAGTACATCTTTTAGTTGCTCCCTTTTTTACATCCTCTTTGCCCAAACTTTTATTTTTATGATTCCCTTCTCAATCAAAATATTCTTCATTTTCCTCAAGTTCTCTGGGAAATTCTTCAGCTCTACCATCTAACTCAATGGGGAGATCACTGGACATATTGTTTTGCTGTATTCTTTCCAGCTTTCCAACATAGTAATTGCAAAGGGATTAGTAATTGGTTGTTGTGAGTTTTTTGGGTTCTTTGGCCGTGTTCTGAAGGTTGTTTTTCCTGACGTTTCACCAGTCTCTGTGGCCAGCATCTTCAGAGGAACAGGAGCAGGAACTCTGTCCATGCTCTGTTGCTGTTTGTTGGGTGGTTGAGTATTTATAGCTGTGGGAACAGCTTTAGTCCTTTTCAGAAGATAGGGTGATGATGGTGATCACCGTGTTTTTGTTGTGGATGTATTGTTGTCTTAAGGGGGGAGAGATTATCTGTCACTGTGATTGATGGGTGTCTTTAGCTGGTCTTTTGTGTGCAATAATCCCTGGTCCTTGTGGCTGGGTAGATTTCATTGACCTTTTGCAGGCTGTATTTTCCAGTGCTGGGAGCCAGGCCTTATTAAGTTTTAGACTTTCCTCTTTTTTGTTGAAGCTCTGTTGGTGTTTATGGATTTCAATGGCTTCCCCGTGTAGTCTAACATAATGATTGCTGGTGTTGTCCAGTACTTCAGTATTTTGAAAAAGAATTTCATGTCCAGCTTGTTTTAGGACATGTTCAGCTACTGCTGATTTTTCTGGTTGTTTTAGTCTGCAGTGTCTCTCATGTTCTTTGATTCTGGTGTGACTGCTGCGTTTTGTGGTTCCAATATATACCTGTCCACAACTGCAAGGTATCTGGTATACTCCTGCAGTGGTGAGGAGGTCCCTTTTGTCCTTCGCTGACCATAACATTTGTTGTATTTTTGTGGTGGGTCTGAATACTGTTTGCAGGTTGTGTTTTTTCAAAAGTTTCCCCATGCGGTCCGTGACCCCTTTGATGTATGGCAGAAATACTTTATTTGTGGGTGGCTGTTTTTCCTCTTCAGTTTGGTGTTGTTTTCTTGGTTTGATGGCTCTTTTGATTTCATTCTTGGAATAGCCATTTGCCTGTAGGGCCCAATTCAGATGGTTGAGTTTGGTGCTGAGAAATTGAGCTTCACAGTTCTGATTTGCATGGTTTACCAATGTTTTGTTTATGCCTCTTTTTTGTTGTGGGTGGTGATTGGAGTTTTTGTGTACGTACCGGTCTGTGTGGGTGGGTTTTCTGTAGACCTTGTGTGCCAATAGGAGGTCAGTTTTGCATATGACCATAACATCCAAGAACGGGAGTTGGACCTCTATTTCTCTTTCCATGGTGAATTGTATATTTGGGTGGATGCTGTTGAGATGGTTCAGAAATTCTTCCAGTTTTTCTTCACCATGGTTCCAAATTACAAATGTGTCATCCACTTATCAGTATCAGACTGTAGGTGTGAAGGGTGCCAAATCCAGGGCCTTTTATTTTCAAAATGTTCCATGTAGAAGTTTGCTATAGCCAGGCTGAGGGGGCTGCCCATGGCCACTCCATCTCTCTGTTCATAGAACTTGTTATTCCACTGAAAGTAGCTGGTCATTAGGCGGTGTTGGAAAAGGGCCTTGATGTCTTCTGGAAATATCTGAGGAGTGTCAGAGTGTCCTTTATAGGTACCTTTATCGGTACCCAAGGGTAGCTAAACAGAACCCTCAAGAGAAGGGCTGGGTGAGAAATTCATTTCAGTTAATTTCTTTACATTTGGGAGAGAAAGAGTATGAAACTTCTTTTAAAAATGTGAAAAAAATCAAGCAAGACAAGGAGCACTATTTTTTTCCTCATAGTCTCTGAAACAAACAAACAAACAAACCAGTATTATTATATGTTGAGAAGAAAAGTAAAACAAACAACAAATAACTCCCCAAGGACAGAATAAATGGACAATTGTTAAAGAAAAATATGCAATCAACCCATTCAGTGCGTGTAATCCTTAAAAGTCTGTGAAACAAAGCAGCAGTCATCGCCATGTTGTGCAATTTGTGTTATTTGCGAAAAAATTCCTTAATTCGCACAAAAATCATTCTTCTTTACTTCTCTTTCACAGAGTTCTACAAAATACCTCCCTATCTTCCAGGTTGAGGAAACTACCAGCACATGCAAGCATGTGGCAAACAAGGTTTGTCCATCCTCAACACAAGCAATGTGTTGGAGATGATACATGTATACCAAGAGATCTGAACAAAAGTAGTTAATGCTCATGTTTCTGAGAAATGGGTCTGAGAATGTGGATTGTAATCTACAAAAGCTTGCAGTAAAATAAATTTGTTACATTCTATACTTTTACTGTTGCACATACATCCAGAAGTGGCACATATTTGCATTCTGTGAACACAGAAAAGTGTGTGTGTGGAACCTTTAATTAGACCTAGGAGTGACCATGTTGATAAGATATGCTCGCAAGATTTATGTTTTTTAAAAATTTATGCTAACTTATCCGTTTCTAGGAGTTTAGCTCTGCTTGCTATAATCTTGAATAGCTCAATGAGTTTTTGAAAAGTACTTCAGCATTATTTTTGAAGTGTCTGTTAATGTTTCCTTATTATGAGATACATCATTTATGAAAATGCACAAATACAATTTTGAACCTATCTGAATCAACAGAACCGTGTTTTATTTATTCATTTGCCTATCCTGCTTTTCCTGCAAAACTGGGACTCAAGGGAACTTTTGGCAAGATTGTGTATCTGTTGAAGAAAACATTTCTTTGGGTTGCACATTATTAATGCACCAAATGGATTAGCAGCCATTTTAATTTTTGAGTTTAATGAAAGAACATATAATTATTTGAAGTAATTTGTATTTAGCCTGTGAACTCCCATCATATGCTGCTGGGTAAATCAATTATTATGGACCTCTAGTTGATTGCAACATATGATTGGGAGACAGGGATATGGAGCATAACTATAGAGGAGTACACTAGAATAGCTGAATGAAGTTTCACGCGTTTGTGGCCAGAAAGAGTTGGAAGGTATGAACATTAAGTTTTGCATTGTTACATACATAATTCCCCAGGAAAACAGGTTTTGGGAAACATTCTTCTAAATATTCCCTTTTCTTAGAAATAGAAAGAATATCTGTGACATATTGGGTGGCAGGGATAAATACAATGACCAAAACTGTGTTAGTGTTTTATGTGCGTGCATATTTAATTGCAGTTAAGCCTGGCAAGTTGCTTCTAACAAATGGTAGTCCCATTAAGTGTTCAACAGGTGCTCATCTGGAAATTAAATTGTTAGTGGCAATTTACCTTGATGAGTTCAACATTTTAGCATCCTAACATGTAATAGGATTCTGGCCTTTATGTTTAAGGTTTCAGTGTTTGCATTAGTCCAAAGAAGGGGGTGTGAAATACAGTCTATCAACCAAGTCATCCATGGGGCAGATGATATCATGGACAGAGTGCAGGATGCATTTGGCAGGAGAATTCTGGAGGGGTGGGGCCAGAATTTCCTCTACTCTAGATCACATACAGATTTATTATCAAAATGGAGTTCAAGGATGGGGGGATCATTGTCTAAAAATATATGCTTCAGTTTTCATTATACTGCATAATTGTAATGTCTGGTGGTGTAAAATTTAATTAATTTTATAATCAATGCATGAATCCATAAGTGGAGCATGCCATCACCTCACAACCTCAACTCCACAACAGTGACAGGAGGATAATGGCAGCCTGTTTTCAAGCTTGATGTAAGAATTATGGCTCTTAAAATATACGAAGTACATTAACAAATGTACAAAAATTCATTTTTATTTGTGTGCTACTTTTTTTAAAATGTTGTTGGTTTATATATATATATATATATATATATATATATATATATATATATATATATATATATATATATATATATATATAGCCAACAACATTTTTAAAACAGTAGCACACAAATAAAAATGAATTTTGTACATTTGTTAATGCACTTAACAAATGTACAAAACAAATGTACAATATATATATATAGAATGGAAGTATGTACGCACATATATACTTCCATTCTTCCCACCCCAGGGGGGAAAACATTTCCTTAATACTTCAAATGAGCCACATTACTTCCACTGCTTTTGATTTTCAAAACCCATTTTAAGTGTCAGGCATTAATTTTTACTGTATATTTTAGAAATTATGTTTCTTCTGTTCAGAATGCCAAAACAGAGTTGATAACAGCAAAACAAAACAAAACAAAAACAACAAAATAAAACTGTTTATCCCTCAGCAGCTTTATGCCACCTGCTGGCTTACAGATATTAACAGCAAAAGAGAGATGGGGTGTGTAATTACCGTAAATTTTAGACCTCCTTAAATCACAGTTTTAGGCTTTAATTTGAAGTTGATGTTTCAAGCTCCTTATAACAAACTTGGATATATTCTAGTCAACATTGGCCCTACAGCACACTGTGATTGAGTTTGGTGAATACAGTGGGCCCTCTACTTATGGAATTAATCCGTATTGGAATGGTGGCTGCAGGTCGAAAAGTCTGTAGGTCAAGTTTCCATTGACCTACAATGCATTGAAAACCGATTAATCCTGTAACCGGCCGTTTTTGTTCTGTTTTTCTTCCATTTTGGTTTTTTTCTGGTCTGTAGGTCGATTCTCCGGTTGCAAGTCAAACCTAAATTTTGCGGCCAGAGAAGTCTGTAACTCAAAAAGTCTGTAAGTTGAGCTATCTGTAAGTCGAGGATCCACTGTAATCGTTCAAAATTAGAATAGAGATGGGCACAAAATGTGCTTTAGTGGTTTGGCACAGTATGACACAGTGCTCGCTCACAATTTCCAATAGCAAATTCTCTCATGTAGAAATTACCCAACACTAGAGGATCCAAGAAGATGATCACATGATCTTTATTATGGTTGCTGAGGGAGGAACCCCAGAACCAAGAACAGCTGGGATGTGGCTATAACCCCTCTTTGTCAAAATAATTTGAATCACTGTCAAGGACCTAATGACATGGTGAAGCAAAAGTGTGAGTGAGTGCAGCACATACAACAGAAAAAGATATACACTCTTTAACATCTCCAGTAAATTAGGATTTGTATTAATACTCTGCAGAATGCAGACCAGAAAGTTATTTTCTAGTTTCTAAATCCTTGGTCTACAAACATGTTTTCCAAATGATGTCCCTTTGTCTTTTGAATTAAAAAAAGGACAGGGCTGGGAGTTAGCAAAGATTGTCACTAAAAACCAAGCTCAAAATCATCCATACTATTTAAAAGATGTATAGTGAAGAAAGACAGAGGAGGAAATAATGCATTTGAAATGTAGTGTTGGAGGTGAGTTTTGCAAATACCACAGACTAGCAGAAGGGTTCGCGCGATGGAGGGGCGAGGCAACGCCCTCGCAAGCGCAGCGCCTTTGCTTCCTCCGGTGCCGGAAGCGCAGGCAACAGGGGCCACGTCACTTTGCTGATGCAGGCTGGCGCTATTTAAGGGAGCGCCGGCCTGTTGCAAAGGGCTTTCGCTTCTGGCACTGGAGGAAGAGGGAGTGCGGAGCGAGGCTCTCTCTTTGGCCAGTTCTTGGAGTCTCCGAGCGGTTTGTTGGGGCTGTCTAGCCGGATTGAGAGATCTGTGGGGGAGGAGGAGGTGGAAGAGACCGGGAGGGAGCGGGCGGCGGCGAGGCGGTCGGGCCGCACCCGCGGCTCCGCGCGTCAGCTGGGGCGTCCGGCGGTTCTCCCCTTCCTAGACTCCCGCCCCCGCATCTTCAAAGGAGGTCGTTTTGGGCTCTACCCCACTTTATCCCCTTCTTTATAGCACGCGGCTGCGAGGCTCGAGTGAAGCACGGGCGCGGCTCCGCGGGGCTTGGTTTGGGGATTGGTGGGGTGGGGGTGGGTTCGTCGAGTGAGTGGGGCGCGAACGCGCCAGCGCCGCCAGCGCAGGGGGGTTGGTCTACCTGGTGGGGCTTTGGGCTGCCTTAGAAAATAGCTGCTAGGTGGGTTGGCACCCCCCCCCCACTGGTGAAGCCTTGGTTTATTATTAAAAAAAAAAAAAAGGAAATAAAATTAAAAAAAAAAAAGAATAATATATTATATATATATATACATATATAAAAAAAAAGAATAGCAGTAATAGTAATAAGGGGGGGAATTAGCGGTACAGGGGAGGCCGCGCTCCCTTAAGGGTATAGGGTTAGGTGCCTACTTGGGTGTAAGGCACTGGCACAGGGTGGTGGTAGATTGCCCTGGGGAAAGTGAAACAGACTGGGCAAGTTGGTGTGGGTGGAAGCCATTTTGTAAGGCCCTGCCCGGCCGCATGGTCATTGGCGGCGGCCATTTTGAAGTGGGGTTTGTAAAAAAAAAAAAAAAAAAAAAAGAAAGAGAGAGAAGGGAGAAGAAAAATAAATAAATACATAAATACATAAATAAATTTAAAAAAAAAGAGAGAGAGAAAAGAAAATCAAAAAGCACAGGGCGAGTCAAAGAAGCAGAGGCACCCAATAGGGAGGCGTTGTTTGGTCATTGGCTTTAGTGCTTGTCTGTGGACATCTAATTATATATACGTCAGGCAGACTTCTCCAGCATATATAAATAAATCATAAATCTCACGAATAGGTACTACAACAGGGAAGCACATTCAGGATGCCACCCAAGAAAGGAGGTGGTAGGAAGAAAGGGAAGGCGCCAGTGCAGCGTCAGGTGGTGAGGCAGCAGTCACCCCTGCAATCATCTTCTGAGGATGAATCTTGGGCTATGCTGAGGGAACTGCATTCTAAGGTTACACACATGGAAGCACAGAGATTTGAGAAGCGAGCCCCTAGTGGCGATGAGGTTACACCATGGCGGTCTGCTAGGGAGTCAAAGGGAAAACGGAAAGCTGAATTAAAGGCTCTTACTAGCGAACTAACAAGGCGTTTTGCTGTACTTGAGTCTGAGCAGGGTCATGAGATGGGTGACCACGATGGAAGCGAGGGCATACCATCGGAGCATATGGAGAAAAAGGGACGCAAGCGTAATAGGACGGAGACACCACGCAACATGGAAGCTGGGGAAGGAACGTCCTATGGGTATGACCCATATGAGGACCCAGCTACGTACACACCTGAGGCTGCTGAGGCGGCGAGGGGTGAGAGACGGGGTGAGTATGGTGGATTACACAACACATCAGTGCAAGGGGTGTACTGGCCGTGGTATGAGGGGCGTCAACAACCTACGGGATCTCACAACATGGGGATGTCATCCCCCTTGCCGGGGCCTGGGCATTGTTGGCCACAGATTGCCCCGCAATGGTTTGGATGGGGTACGCCTGGTGCAACATCAGGTAAGGCAGGTCCTACAATAGAGGGTAGAGAGGCAAATTTGACACTGCACCCGTCAGTGCCTAATACGGGCTACAATTCAGCTCCGTTTCTTTATACGCCGTACACAGACTACAGTACGCCTCTAGGCGATCATCTGACGCCAGCAATTAAAGAACGGATTTGGAGAGGCGATTATCTTGACTTCTATGATCTCTTGAATAGGGAATATGAGGTGAAGGAGCTGGACAAGGATGATGAAAAAATTAAGGAAAAACACAGAAGGAAGAGACCAGATAGAAATTGGAATAATTGGGTTACGGGTTTCACCATATATGCTGGGGTGTTGGTAAAGATGCAACCCTGGAAGGCCTCAGCCCTTTTCCAGTATTACGATATAATGCGTAGAGCGAAGGCTGAATTTGAAGGTCAGGCGTGGTTAAGGTATGACGAAGCTTTTCGGATGAGAAGTGCTATCAGGCCGGAATTGCGTTGGGATGAGGTACACCCTGGGCTTTGGCTACAGCACATGTCGCCAGCTAAAACAAACCTGGGCGACAGATTCGATTGTGGACACCTGAACATTAAGTTTACTGGGAATGTTGGTACCCGCCAGGGGGCGGGGCAGACGGTTCAACCCCGGCTGCCCTGCTACGAATTTAACAATAAGGGGTCATGCAGCAAGTCCCCTTGCAGGTTTAAGCATGAATGCATTACCTGCGGGGGAAAACACCCGAGATCCAATTGTTTCCGGGCTGGAGGACAGCGACAGGGCAAGCAAGGTGGTTCCGGTAGGAAGCCGGAAGGGGGTGGCAGCTCTTCTGGAAAGGGGGCCAACGCCAATCAAAATTGATAGGTTAGAAGAGGGCCTAAGGCATTATCCCAGGTCAGAAGATGCAGTGTGTTTGCGAGATGGGTTTAGACACGGATTTCGGATACCAGCATTGGGTATTCGGAGAGCATTTTTTGCCAGGAATTTGAAATCGGTTAAGGGTATGGAGGAGGTGGTTTTGAAGAAAATTAACAAGGAAGTGAGTGAAGGTAGGGTACTGGGGCCATTTACCAGGCCGCCACTGGTGGACCTAAGGGTTTCACCTTTGGGAATTGTGCCCAAGAAACACCCGGGGGAATTTAGGTTGATACACCATTTGTCTTATCCGGAGGGCGATTCTGTGAATGATGCCATACCGGAAGAGCTGTGTTCTGTTAGATATACATCATTTGATGAGGCGGTGAGAATGGTTAGATCTTGTGGCATCAATGCGGAGTTGGCCAAGGCTGATGTCAAATCGGCTTTCCGGATTTTACCGGTTCATCCGGAAGATTATAACTTACTGGGTTTTCAGTTTCAAGGCCAATATTATGTAGATAGGGCCCTTCCTATGGGGTGTTCGATTTCGTGCGCGGCCTTTGAAAAGTTTAGTACATTCGTGGAATGGCTGCTTCGTCAGAGGATTGGCTGTGCATTAACAGCCCATTATCTGGACGATTTTTTGTTTTGTGGACAGGCAAACACGGGTAGATGTTTTAGGTTTCTGGAGGCTTTCCGGGAGTTAGCGGCGGAGTTGGGGTTGCCATTAGCTGAGGAGAAGACGGAGGGGCCGTCTACGACCCTTACCTTTTTGGGTATTGAGTTGGACACGACGCGGCAGGCTTCAAGATTGCCGCTGGATAAATTGTTGAATATCAGGAAGTTGGTCCGTAGTTTTCGGGATAGGAAGAAGGTAACCTTAAGGGAGCTGCAGCAATTGGTTGGGCACTTGAATTTTGCCTGTAAGGTGGTAGCGCCAGGAAGGGCTTTTGTAAGGCGTTTTTCCAGCGCCATGTCAGGGTTGAGGAAGCCTTTTCACAAAACACGGATAACGCAGGGAATGAGAGAGGATCTGCGGGTTTGGGAACAGTTTTTGGAGCAGTTTAATGGGGTTTCTTTTTGGAGGTCAGATGTTAACCTTAGGGCGGATGTCCAGGTCAACTCCGATGCGGCCGGGGGTTTAGGTTTTGGTATATATTTTCAAGGAAGATGGTGTGCAGGGATGTGGCCGGAAGAATGGCATCACTTAGGTATTACCAGGGACTTAACCTTTTTGGAATTTTTTCCAATAGTTGGAGCGCTATGGTTGTGGGCAGATGAATGGGCCAATTCGGTGGTGCGGTTCTGGTGTGATAATCAGGCGGTGGTGCACATCATCAATAATTTGACGTCCCGCTCAGAGAGGGTCATGGAGTTGGTTCGGGCATTTACTTTGAAGGCGCTCCGGTTTAATGTCGTGGTGCATGCGCGTCACGTGCCTGGCATAGATAATCAGATAGCTGACGCTCTTTCACGCCAACAGATCCGGCGTTTCAGGGAATTGGCACCGGAGGCCAGGGATCTGCCAGAAGTGCTTCCGGCAGAGGTCTGGCAGATTGGCGTGAGGAAGCGTCGCGTGCGATAGGTATGGCTTTGGCCCCAAGGACGGGAACAAAATATAGAAGGGTAGTGGAAGAGTTTTCAGAATTTAGGTGCAGGGCACGTCTGGAACTGAGGTGGCCGGCACCGGTTGAACACATACAGCAATTCATTGTGGAATTGCATAGGAAGGGTTTGGCCCCGGGTACTATCCAGGGTAAGTTAGCAGCTTTAAGATTTTATGCGAAAGCAAATGGTTGGAAGGATACGTCAGGGGAATTTAGAATTAAGAAGATGATTGAGGGTTGGTCTCGGGAGAGGGGTCGGTCAAAGGATGACAGGACTCCTATATCGCCAGGGATATTAGTGAGTTTAGTGGATCTATGGGGTACGATATGTAAGGACGGATACGAAACAGTGCTTTTTCGTACGGCATCGTTAGTGGCATTTTTTGGGGCGCTTAGGATTAGTGAATTGGTAGCACTAAGTAGAATGGATGGTTCCCGTTTGGCTTTGCAGAGGGCAGATGTAAAGATTCATAATGATCAGGTCCTACTTAGGATCAGGAGATCTAAAACTGATCAGCACGGGAAGGGTGGACAGGTTAGGTTGGGACGTTGTAGTATAGTCAAATTGTGCCCAGTGCGAGCGGTCAGTCAGTTTTTGGGACTTCGGGGGAACAATGGAGGTTATTTCTTCCAACATGCAGATGGCACTCCACTGACAAAATATCAATTTTGGAAGCTAACTGATATGGCGCTGGAAAGAGTGGGGGTGCAGGGCATGCGGTTTGGTACGCATTCATTTAGAATAGGGGCTGCCTCCACTGCGGCAGCTCTGGGTTACAATGCTGAAACGATTAAGCAGTTGGGTCGTTGGTCGTCGGGCTGTTTTAACAAATATATCAGACCATTACCTAACGTGTAGGTAGGGGTTGTTTTTGTCTTTCAGGTGGAGCGATGCCAGAGGCTCGATGGAACGTGATGATGGTGGGACATAGTTTCATCTATTGGGCGGCCCGTTACGCTGCTGCTTCTCATTGGGGAAGCGATTTGGGGCTCGGAGCCCAGGCCTCCATTACATGGAGGGGCGTGCGCGGCATGCGATGGATTCAATTTGGACGGCTTACGGCCTTTGGATGTTCGCCTCCAGACATCTTAGTGGTCCATTTAGGGGGCAATGATTTGCCTCAGGTGCCTGGTAAAGCACTGATATTGGACATATTGCGGGATTTGGATAGGCTACATGCCTTATATCCCAGAATGAGGATCGTTTGGTCAACGATCATTCCACGCTTAAGGTGGCGTGGTGCTATTAATGTGGACAGGGTAAATAATGCCCGTCGTTTGATTAATAAGGAAGTTTGCAGAAGTGTATGCAAGCGCGGATTGGGTTCGGTGATTGGCCATCACAGAATCTTAACATCCAAATTGGAGTATTTCCGTGAAGATGGGGTCCACCTGTCCGAGGCAGGTTTGGACATTTTCCTGGATGATTTGAGAGGGGGCCTGCTGGAGGAATTTGGTTTTCTTGGTGGGCTCATGGGACATAGCCGATGCTAGTCCTCATGTGGTGGCGGGTAGTGCGGGAATAACTGGTCGTCACGGTGTTTCCCTTTTGGTAATATTTAAGTAACAGTGCGTCAATGCTGACAGTTCCTGCGGATCGTGCGATTACAGGGCTGAAGGCAACTGAGGCGCTGAAACACTTTTGGACCGAAAAGTCATTAAAGGAGATGGCTGGAGGTCCGGGGTGTTTTTATTAAGCCTTCCAGGTTCCACCGGTCGGTAGTACAGCTGGAACCTGGGGGCTGGGACTCGCCCATTGGCATATAAGGATTTATTTGGTGTTATTTCCCCGCACTACCGCAGGTCCCCTCAATAAGGATTTGGTTTTATTTGATTTAAGGAAATCTAATTTGGCTAATAAAGTGTGGCCCATGTTTAATTCCAAATGTATGTTGTCTGCGTCTTCATTTCGGTACTTGGGGAAGCAAGGGTTCGCGCGATGGAGGGGCGAGGCAACGCCCTCGCAAGCGCAGCGCCTTTGCTTCCTCCGGTGCCGGAAGCGCAGGCAACAGGGGCCACGTCACTTTGCTGATGCAGGCTGGCGCTATTTAAGGGAGCGCCGGCCTGTTGCAAAGGGCTTTCGCTTCTGGCACCCGCCCGCCCAACCCCCTTTTGTTCTAGTGTGTTCTGGGTCGCCTGTTGTGGGGCCGGATAGGAATTTTTGACCTTCGTCCTGATTGGCTAATGGATGGGGGGATTTTTCGCCTATCCCACACTGGAACGGAGGGGAGTTTGTTTTAAGGTAGCGATGGTGGGTTTTTTCTGTCCCCTATACAATTTTGGTCACACTGGCGGGTAGTGCGGGAATAACTGGTCGTCACGGTGTTTCCCTTTTGGTAATATTTAAGTAACAGTGCGTCAATGCTGACAGTTCCTGCGGATCGTGCGATTACAGGGCTGAAGGCAACTGAGGCGCTGAAACACTTTCGGACCGAAAAGTCATTAAAGGAGATGGCTGGAGGTCCGGGGTGTTTTTATTAAGCCTTCCAGGTTCCACCGGTCGGTAGTACAGCTGGAACCTGGGGGCTGGGACTCGCCCATTGGCATATAAGGATTTATTTGGTGTTATTTCCCCGCACTACCGCAGGTCCCCTCAATAAGGATTTGGTTTTATTTGATTTAAGGAAATCTAATTTGGCTAATAAAGTGTGGCCCATGTTTAATTCCAAATGTATGTTGTCTGCGTCTTCATTTCGGTACTTGGGGAAGCAAAGGCAAATGTTGCTGCTCAATCAAGCCAAGTCTGAACTCTCACTAGAGCAAAATAGTGTAGGCTATCCTATCATGCACATATAATGAACACACAGAAAAGAGGAAGAGCTAACGTAAGATGGGTCAACTCAACAAAGAAAGCTGTAGCTGTTAGTTTGCAAGATCTGAGCAGAACTTATTGGAAAATAAAATATTGCTAGAAGGGAGGGGAGAATAGGAATAGAGAAGTTAACACAAAATGTTGTTGGTTTGCAGATCTGAGCAGAACTGTTAATGATAGGACATTTTGGAGGTCATTAACTCATACAACAAAAGTGACTTTACATCACATAACATATTTGGAGTTATTTTTAATTTCCAAACAATTGTACAGTGACAAAACATGTTTAATGGTTGGGACTATGGCAGGATATAGGCATCAAAGTTCTGCTTTGAGTAAGACTATCCCTAGCTAGAAAGCAAATACCAGTAATTTCACAGCTTAAATGAGTGAACTTCTTAATATTTATTCTTTATTCTTTTTTTAAAAAATCTCTTTTTAAATATTTTTACAATCAGACATAAGAATCCCTCTGCAAGCATGAATCGCTGTTTGGCCAGTAAGAAGTTAAAAATTCAATTGGGTCCTGATTGACAGGTTCAAAAGTTCATATTGCCCAGACCTGGAGCTGATTTTGTCTTTGAAAACTTGTGTCAGGAGCCTGTTCTTAGAAATTTTGAGTGAATATTTACTAAAATTATTCAGAAATGGGATTAACACAACTGCTCTGTACATTTGTAATGTAGAAGTACTTTGAATATGGCTTACAAAAGTGCATGCTAATTCCCTGGAGATACGTGGTGAAATAACAGCACTGAGTTTTATCGCTTAAGTCATTCCAGGTCAAAACACTTTATTTTCCCAGTTTTCATTTTAAAAAAAATCCTAACTGGACATAAACAAATACAAGAAACACTTTGGAATAGTTGGAAGCAAATATAAGCAAGCAGGTTGCAAATTAACTTGAAGCAAATTGGTTGTGATTTGTAAGACAAATAATTTAGACTGAATTGAAGCAAATGGTAATTTGCACACCCCTAGTTTGTACATCAATTACTTCTGTACAATGAGTGTCTGTAATATGGACAATGCCAGCCAAAATCTCTACAGACTCCTAGTTGACAGTGACTAACGTGAACAAATCAGCCGGCCAAAATATAAGCAATCAAGGAGCCAAACCATAACCCCAGGTTTGTGATGCTGTTTTGTGTCTTCATCAGAAAGACAGATAGCTCCAATCCATGAAGGCTTTTTGAAAATTACTTTCTAGTCTCAGAAAACATTTGTGTAAATAATAAGAATTGACAATATAAGTGCATGCAAATCTTGCTTTTGTGATCAGTGATTCTTAATCAAAGTCTGGCCAATGTAAATTTGCAGGCATGAACACAATAATGACATAAATCATCAAACTAGAATGTCAATTATGGCTGATAGTGGTCTCTTAATTTATTTTCCAAATGGCTGAGATCTCTATCTCAGCTTCCAAAATGAGGAAGGTGAGCATTTTTAAAATATTTTAACAGTTGTTATAACTCCCCAAATAATTACAGCAACCTCAGTGCTGTTTGGTTACAAGTTTGTTCAGTTATATCCCCAAGTAAGCCAACCACTGTACCAAAAACTGTTTTATGATATAACAGTCTCACCATAAATATATACATGTTCATTCTAGAATTAACTTTTCCAGTGTGTCATGATTATACCAGAATATATAGAACTTAATCTTATGGGGGTCAAATACCAGTGGTATACTAGCATCAAGCTTCCCCCCCCCCCTTAAATGAAGTTCAAATAGTTTTCAAAGGGGATGACTTCCAAATTCCATCCCATTACTCTGAGGGTGACACAAGTATTTAGCTCAAGTTTCCAAATTTGATGCAACCCACATCTGTGAGCTGTCTGAAAAGAGAAAATGAAAATGTGTGGGTTTTGCTGTATATGAAATCAGTTTTTAAAAATGCAAAATAAAATGTATCATATACAAGTCTGCAAGAAACTTACAGAGAAAGGGAGAGAGGGAAAGGGATAACTTTTTTGGTGGGGGGGAGCTGTACTGTCAAAAACCTCTCTGTGGGTAAGGGCAATGAAGTCCTATTGACAGCTGCTGGATGAGCAAAGAAACAGACAGCAAAATCAGGAGGGAGGACAGGATGATTCATCACAGCTGCACTAAGGCTCTTGAAGCAGCTGCTGAAAGGTCACAGAAACAAAAAAATCACATGAGAAAAGGGATGCAATAGCAATCTGTCTGTAGTGAAGCATTTTGACAAGCACTGCAACTGACAATGGCCAATTGAAGAGAAGATAGCCTGAGGAGATCCCACTCTTTCTTTCCCTGTAGCCATATCAGAAGGGCTTCCTGGGCTTGCCTGAATAATGTCAAAACATGACAAGCTTTCCCCATTGTGGGGAGAAAGATTGGAACTTGGGTTTTGTCCTCAGTATGGAATGCGGTTGTCAACCATTCGTTATTTGATGCCTCTGATTAGTAAAACATCCCTTTTGTCAGGTTAGCCATTATTGAGGGCTTAAAATCTGATAAACTTCAGAATAGGACTGCTAGCTCTTGCAAAGAATATTCTTGCAGGATCAGGGGCAGAGACATCCCATGTCTTTTGTTTCCTGAGTCAAAAGAGTAAGATGATGCCCTCTCCTACTCTACATTGGGTAGTCGATGATAATGGAGGTTGAATTTCTGTCAAGGCTAGTGCCCTTCACTCCACATGAGGATAGCAGGCAACGTGGCTCACAACTCTCTCTTACACCTAGCTGCCACATTCCAGAATTTAGTGCCTGAAATGATAACATCACTTTGATTTGTGGTAGGGCTGGATATGGATCTGTTCCTGAAATGTAAGCAGGAATGTTTGATAGATCCAGAGATGGAATTACATTGATTTGAAAAATGAGGGTGAGGGAGGATGAGTCTTGTCCCCTTGCTGTTCTATTAGGCTGATTCAAAGCATGAAAGCAGCAGTCAGGACAACGGACTTGTGCTTGATTTCTGATAATAATAACCTTAGATTTGCAGAGCTGGAAAGGACCCTATGGATCACGTCCAGCACCTGTCAAGGAGGCATAATGTGGAGTTGAACTCACAACCTCTGGCTCCACAGTCAGACACTTAAACCACTGAGCTATTTTGACAACCCTGCATTTTTTCAGTTATCTGGTATATAACTAATTATATACTAGAGATGCAAACATATTTGATAACTTTATTGTTCTCATCAATTTAGACTGTCTCTAAATTAGCAATTTTGAAGCCTCACAGGATACTTTTTTTCACCCTCAAGATCTCTGCAACGTGCAAAATATCTACAGTGTCCTATCCTTAATGGACACAAAGCACCAGCACATAATCACAGAAATACTGGATAGTTATTAAGAAAAACACAATCTGTCCAAGGCAGTTTTGGACAAGTCACCCAATGTTGCCTTTTTGAGCAAAATAGACAATTTTATGTAAACATCATTCTTGCCTAGTGTATCAAGGGCACCAGGCACATCCTTGCCATTCTCACTGAGAAAGGAAAACAATGTTACATTTATTTGTCCTTGGTGAGAGATAAGACAAGCAAAGATTTACGCCACTGTTACATATGGTATAAGGAATAAGATATAATCCTCTTGACCTTTGTGTCTCCATTTGGACATACCATATTTTTTGCTCCATAAGACACACTCCCCCCCAAATGTGGAGGGGGGGAAGTCTGTGCATCTTATGGAGCGAAAGCGGCGATTTCGCCCCTGCTGGCCCCGTGGGGGGGAGCGTCGCAAGGGTCTGAATGAGCCTTCCAGGACTCTTGCGCTGCTCCCCCCACCCCCACGGGGCCAGCCTGGGCAAAATCTCCAGCTTCCAGGTGGGGAGGCATCGCAAAGGTCCTGGAAGGCTCACTTGGACCCTTGCGGCGCTCCCTCCACACACACACCCATGGGGCCAGTGTGGGCAAAAATGCCAGCTTCCAGGGCGATTTTGCCCCCACTGGCCCCATGGGGGTGGGGGGATCATCACAAGGGTCCAAGTGAGCCTTCCAGGACCCTTGTGCCGCTCCCCCAACCCCCACAGGGGCAGCATGGGAGAAATTGCCAGCTTCCAGGTGGGGGGAGCATCGCAAGGGTCCTGGAAGGCTCACTCGGAACCTTGCAACGCTCCCTCCATGGGGCCAGCATGGGCAAAATTGCCAGCTTCTAGTGTAATTTCACCCCCCTGGCCCCGTGGGGGGTAGGGGGAGCATTGCAAGGGTCCGAGTGAGCCTTCCAGGACCCTTGCGATGCTCCCCCACCCCCACGGGGCCAGCGCGGCTGAAATCGCCAGCTTCCAGGTGGGGGGAGCATTACAAGGGTCCTGAAAGGCTCACTCGGACACTTGCGACACTCCGTCCACCCCCTACGGGGCCAGCGTGGGCAAAAACGCCAGCTTCCAGGGCGATTTTGCCCCCGCTGGCCCCATGCGGGGTGGGGGGGAGTGTCACAAGGGTCCGAGTGAGCCTTCCAGGACCCTTGCGCTGCTCCCCCCCACCCCCCACGGGGCCAGCGCGGGTGAAATCGCCAGCTTCTGGGACTCTTTTGAGGCTTGGGAAGCCTCAGAAGAGTCCCAGAAGGTAGCGATTTCACCCCCTCTGACCCCTGGGGGGCAGGGTGAGTCTCTAAAGGGTTCTGGGACACACCCTAGGACCCTTTAGAGACTCACCGTGCCCCCCTGGGGGTCAGAGGGGGTGAAATTGCCACCTTCTGGGACTCTTCTGAGGCTTCCCAAGCCTCAGAAGAGTCTCAGAAGGTGGTGATTTTGCCCCCTCTGGCCTCCGGGGGGGGCTGCGTGAGCGTCCAAAGGGTCTTAGGGGGTGTTCCATAAGATGGACCTCTCCATAAGGCTCACCAATTTTGTTTTCTTCTCCTAAAAATTTGTTGCGTCTTATGGAGCGAAAAATACGGTAATTGTCTTCATTTATAATGCATGAGACAGTGCATTGTGACTTTTTTTTCCCCTTTCCACCTCCCACAGGACTGGAGGCCCAGATAGTATGAAAACACTTGAATCCGTTTCATTGAAACACCGTAGGATTATATTAGCTTATTGCTGCATAAGAGTGCAGCAATGGTCTTTATTTGGAAATCAAAACAACATTCTATGCAATGAAAGATTGTACATATATTTAGGTGGGGGAGAGCTACTTAGAGAGAAAGGGGACAGAAACAGTCTGAAAATGCAGGTTTTCCTTAAAGATTTTTTTTTTTTAAAAAAAAAAACATGTTTGCTTTTAAAAATAGTAATGGAGTGACAGTTCACTCGGAGGTCAGATAGTTCGCCACATATATTCAGTATACAGTCTTTCAGGATTTCTGAGTCCCAGCAGCCTCCTCACATATGTTTTCAAAGGGGAATTTAGCCTCCACCTCTGGGTCAGTTTAAACTTTTGACCCTGTCAATCAAGACCAATTAGCTCACTCTTAGCTAACTTTTTAACTTCTTCCTGACCAAAGCAGGTTTTTCAGAATCATGCTTGCAAGGGAATTCTTTGTCTGGTGGTAAAAATGGAGACACAAAAAGAATATTAAGTTTAAAAAAAAAAAAAAAACGCAGCTGCTGAAAATATGTTCAGAATATTTGTTCTGAATAAAGGACAAAAATTTAGAAGCTTCACATTTAACATGTGAAATTACTGTTTTCTCTTTTGTGGCTGGAGATGGTCATACCTGATGTTAGCAGAGCTTTGGTGACTGTATTCTGTCATAGTCTCCATTCCTTCCATCTTGTCACTGTATATTTGCTTGGCAGTGGTAGTAGTAGCAGCAGCAGCAGCAGCAGCAGCAGCAGCAGTAGTAGTAGTAGTAGTAGTAATAATAATAATAATAATAATAATAATAATAATAATAATAATAATAATAATAATAATAATAATAATAATAATAATAATAATAATAATAATAATAATAATAATAATAATAATAATAATAATAATAATAATAATAATAATGTGTAAAACCTGGTATCCTTTTTCCTCCTGGCAATGCAGCCATGCTAGTGTGCAGCAATATTAAGCCATTTCCTGGCATTTTGAATTGTAGGTACAGAAGCACAACATCCATAAGAAAGAATATTTTGAAAAAATATTCCCACCAGTTTCTCTGGTTTACTGGTTCTTTCCCACCTCCCCAATTGGAACCCTTATGATTTAGATAGGTCCTATTCCTAATGGTATTATGATCTAGCCACTCAAATGCCACATCACAGCACAAATTTCTCACACAGCGATTGAACGTTATTTGGAATGAAATCCCTAATCCCAAAAGGACAGAAGAAGAAAAATATCCTTCAGTTCTTCCTGTCTTCTGAAAATTAAACTAATACAAATCTCTATTTTGAACATGTAGCCGTTAAAAAATGGCCACTGATCACATGGACAGAAGCATTCCCTCCCAGTGGCTTTGCATTTGGGGTTTCAAGGAGTGCTTGGGCTTTCAATTGGCAGTTGAGTTGTCAATCTCCTACTTTGGGCTTTTTGGTTCTGTTACATTTTTACAATCATTTTCCATAATGAATGCTTTTTTAAAAAAATCTCAGCTTTTAAAACTTCCTGAAGTATTAAAGGAGTATTTGGTACTTTGGAGAGGCCTTCTTTGATTCAAGCACCACTTCAGGTTCTCTCATTTCAGATTGTTCCAGAAATTGATAAATATTCTTTTTAGCTTTAGAATCCAAAGAAGATACAGCTAGTATGCCATTATAAGCAGAATTTGCTTAAGAGGAAAAATAAATAATTTCATGTTTTATCATAACATGTTTTATCATAATATCTATCTACCTTACCCTTTGAGGGAGGGGGGCATGGTACATCAGGAAACAAACACAGGATTTATTTTCAAGTGAATTGTTCAGGTCAGGTCCAGAGTCCTGAAAGAAGTGCTTGCCCATCTAGACCTTTTAACATGCTAATCATAGGCTAGTAGAATACTTAGAGCAGGCTTGTCCAACCTGCGGCCCGAGGGCCGCATGCGGCCCAGGTCGGCTCGTACTGTGGCCCAGTGCAATTTTTTATTTAAAAAGAAATTCCAAAGTTTCAAGTTACACTGCCGGCGCTTGCGGCTGGAATGCAGCCAGGCACGTCACAACGGTAGGGGGGAGAGAGGGAAGGAAGGAAGGAGCGGAGGGGAGAGGGGGGCTGCGTGACTGCATTGCGCCATCCTCGTCAATAGGTGGACCTCCTCCTGGCCCCATAAAGCCACTGGAGTCAAAGCTGGCCACCTCTGCTGTCTGAGATCACAGTTGCCGGTAAGCGGGGCTGCGGAGGATGGCTAGGGCTGCCCCTCCATGCAGCTCAAACCAAATTTATGTGCGGCCCAAACCCAATTTTTCATCTTCTAATGTGGCCCAGGGAAGGTGAAAGGTTGGACACCCCTGATTTAGAGTTTATTCTAGTCAGCTTTTCCAGCTATTGAAAGAAATTCAATAAAGGTTCAGTAACAGCAGAGGGAATAAATCTAGTTTTGTTAAGAAATTGGAGTGTTCCCATATTCAGCGAAGAGAGAAATCCTGCAACTCACATAACTTTTATGCCACTGCCAGTAGAATTGTAGGTCCAAATTACAGGGCAACATGAACTTTCTTTAAATACATACTCAAAAAGTTATTTAAGGACATGCAGTAGCATAATTTCAAAAAACACATTGCCAAACTGGCTTTGGTGACCTCTGACCTCTGTTAAGTGAAAAATACTACTTGCAGCAAAATTAATTATCACATTAAAGCAGGGAGGTATATGGATGTCTACCTAGATTTATTCATGCCTGCTAAAGCATGGTAGCACAATGTGACTGTTAGAAGAAGTGTGAAAACTGTCTTGGTTTACTGCCATATCAATTGCTGGCTGTATGTGAAAGACAACATTAATTTTAAAGGGGGGGGGGAATAGAGCAAAGTAGTTTAAACATCTGGCCACTACGATTCTTCCCTTCTCTGTGTTTGATTATTTGTAATTCAAATGTCATTCTTTTCAGGATGAGGTAGGGAGGGAGGGAGGGAAGGAAGGAAGGAAGGAGAGAGAGAAATAGAGTTCCTTTGAATAGAAACCTTGGACAAATGCCTCATATATAGTTATACAGGTCAATGACTTCTGCATTTTTATAGGGGAAAATCTTTTGGAAACCATGCTGTGCTTGCTTTCTTGCTAAGAGAGCATACTGTTAGTCCCCTGGAGGCTGCTGTCAATTTTCAGACCAGCTTCGCTGGCTGCAAAATGGGATTGAAATTTAACAGGATGGACATTAGCAATGCTGGCTGAAGTGTTTAGATTAGTCTGGAGGATGTTTGGACGCTTCTCCTCTTTGACTCAGCCTGCTCCTGGCATGAGAAATAAAAATTGTAGGTGCCTATTTAGGGCTGTATGTTTTCCTTCTTCCACTTCCCTCCAATCGTATCTAGCCAGTAGTACTTTCTCTAGCTATACCTTTGGCTGTAGCTCTTCTTCTGCCTGCTAGACCTTAAGTTGTCTCTATTTGCTTTGTTGTGGGGCGTTCTCTTCTGTCCTCCCTCAAGAACAGGAACAGCTTCACTGGCAATAATTAGAGGGGTTTAGAGAACAGAAATGAAAATAATGGTGGAAGGTATGCCCCTATCGCACAGTCTTACAATATTGAACACAGTTTCTGAACAAGTTAGAATCAGAAGAGGCCTTATTCTTTACTGTCACTTACAGCTCAGACTTTATGCATAGCTACTCAGATGGAAGCTCCATTAAGGCCATTCAAGGTTTCTTCTGAGGATGTGTGCACAGATAGGACTGCAGCTTAATTTGTCATCAGAGTAATTAAATAGAAGCTAAAAGTGTCCAAGCATGCTATTGGTTTGGGCAGATGGTGCACTGTGTTTTTTGAACAACCATGAACATCTTTCTTTCCAGGACATCAGCAGTAGTTTTCTACAGAAAAACTTTGCTGCACATCAGTCTCAGATCAAAATAGCAATGTTTGTTGGAAGTGTAAAAAACAAACAAACAAACAAACAAACAAAAACCCAGGAACTTATTATCATAGGTGGTGGACATGTGAAAAAGTTAAGAGATATTGGACATAGGTGTGGGAAATAATAAAAGAAATCATTCAACAGAAATTAAATTTAAACCTGAAATAGCACTATTAAACATTATGTCAGAAATTACTGATAAGGAAATCAAATATTGTGTAATGTATATACTCGTAGCTGCTAGGTTACTCTGGGCCCAAAAATGGAAAAGTGAAGAAATGCCCACGATGGAGGAGTTCCTAAAGAAACTGTTGGATATCACAGAATTAGATGCACTCTCAGAAGTGCTACAAGAACAACCAAGAGACTATGTAAAACAAAGTTGGAACTTAATATATGTTTGGGCTCAGGAAAAGACAAAAGTTTAGGGCAAAATGTTTTATGTCTATTACTTTTTTCAAGGCTCACCGGAAACCTGGGGAAACTGGGATCGAAAGGAGGTTGGAATCTTTGTCCTCTGAAGGGTTTATTTTGTGTTATTCTTTTTTCTTTTCTTTTCTTCTTATTCTGTATTTGGTTGTAGTTTGCTTTAATAAAAATAAAAAAATAAACTAAAAAAAAAAGCAGACAATTACCTCCACAGATCTTTTTAATTTTTTAAAAAAACTATGACAAACAAAATAAACAAGCCATAATACAGTATCATACAATTATATTAAACCAAGAGGCAAAAGAAGAAGAAAAGTGTGTGTGAGGGGAGCCGACACACACTTATATAGCCTTGTGTTCCCCTCACTACTCAGAACTAGAGATGGGCAAGAATTAAAAATGAATTGTAAAATTAATAAAAAATGTTAAATTGTTGATTTGTATTAATCTGAGTTGATGTCCCCAATAAATATGAATTAACAAATCTTTAGTGATTTTTGACTCATTGATTCATTGGGCTATAGAATGCCCCCCGTCATCTAGACACACCAAAATCACAGAGTGGCTTCCCCTTATGCTCCCATACAATCCCTCCAAGTTTGGTGAAGATTGGATTCCCCTAGCCAGCTATTAAAGGGCACTTTCCTCAGTGTATAACTTGGAAGTTTGAAACCCAATCTTCTCCAAATTTAGAGAGTAGAAGCTTCTATGTGATTAGTAGACATTGTCTAGGGGGGCAGGGCAAAAATCAAATCAAATCAAATCAAATCAAATCAAATCAATCAATCAATCAATCAATCAATCAATCAATCAATCAATCAATCAATCAATCAATCAATCAATCAATCAATCAATCAATCAATCAATCAATCAATGTTGGTGTCTAAATGCCTGGTAAGAACTTTCCTGGAAGGCCCTCTTTGTGGGTGTATACTGTAACTCAGACATCTGAAATCTAAACTTCACCAAATTTACAGAGAATGTAGAGGAGGAACAAGGGAAGTGTTACTGTGATTTGGATGTCTCTAGGTGCTTGGGGAAATGTTTTATATGGTTTTAAAGGCAAAAATAAATAGACAGATTCATCAGTTCATCAGGAAAAAACCTGCAAATTTGTTATTCTTTATCAAAACAAATCACCATTTTTCCTATTCATGCCCATCTCTACTCAGGTCTATTTGCCAATTCACATATCAATTTATATTATTGTTTACTCACTTATTTTTTCATATTATGTTGTTGCCCGTTTTCTTTCCAAAAATACAATGGGTCTTCTTCACCAGGAGTAAAACCTTTCCATTTCTCAAATACATGTAATAAAAATACTTTCTATTTGTCTATTAAGCTGACAATTTATTTTATCATTAACAAGCACATTTACATTTCTTTATACTAATCTTCCATGTTGTTGACTGTTGTAGTCTTTGCAATAATTAACCTTGCCACAGTTACCATATTAACAATTAATTCTTTTTCTTCCCAACTTAATTGGTTGTTACTAATCTTATTCAAAGGAGCTATCACTGAAGACATTTGTACGTCCATACGCAGTGTGTTGTTTATCTAAGTTTGTGACTACTCCTTTTTTCTCTTTTCACAAGACCACCACACATGTAAATAAGTCCCCTTTTCTATTTTACATCCCCAGCTTAAAGACTGCTTCATTTAATAAATTCATTTTCACAGCATCAAGTACTATCTCTCTGCAGTTTTACAACAATTTTCTTAACCCTTACTGACATATTTTTTGTTATCCTCCTATTCCACATTCTATTCCAATCTTCCCCTTTGCTTTCCTTAGCTAAATATTCTTGCCATACATTTTAAGGCTATTGTTTTATCTTCTGCCTGCATTAACATCTTTTATATTACTGTTATAATACCCCTTCTGTTCTCACAGGCTTTGGGTTTCTTTCTTTCTTTTATTTTCTCAAGTTTCATCAATTATCTTCCCTTCTTTGCTTAGTTTTCCATTCAAAACAAAAACAAAAATAAAAAAAGCAAAACAAAAACAATAGAAACAAAACCCAAACCCCCCAAACCCTCCACAGATCCTTTAATTGAAGTCAACTTCTCTTTCTGGAAATGCTCAAAAGCAATGAGTAATATTGGTAATGATGGTTTTTGGCACTGTTTCTTGAACAGTGGACGTATACTCAGATACTGGGAGAACTTTTTCTTCAAGTTGTTGCACCCTGAGCAACAGTGAAGCCCAGAGTGAGCAACCAAAGTAATTTTTTTAGAAACCTCTGACTTTTTAGTCTTACTTTTTGATGATTAGGTATCCTTCAGTCTCGAGAGACTATGGTAACGTGCTCTGTACGAAAGACTTGGAATAGCATCTAGTGTGGCTGAGAAGGCCAATTCGTGAGTGACAATTCCTTCCACACTGAAGATATAATTTACATTATTATTATAGGGCTCAAAGCACTATGCCTTGTGAAACTCTCCGCCTGCACCTCTTCCTCTTCCCTTCATCTAACAACCATAGTCTCTCTTGCAACACCTTGAGCACCACTTGGCTTACGTGGGAGACTAATGCACTAGTCCTACATTTACTGCACTCCTTGGCACCTCCTTTCGTCCAAGGCTGCTATTCTCAGTGGGGACCACATTGACCTCTGGCACATTTGAAGAGGGCTACAGACTGAAAAAAATGTGAAAAGTTTCTGAAAGATATATTTTTGTGTTGACATGGGGCTCGGGATCCCAAGAAGACTCCTAAAAGGACAAAGAAAACAAAAGGGAAAAAAAAGAAAGAAAGAAAAAAGAAAAGATTGAGACTAACTGTTCCAGGGAGGCTTTCCCACAAACTGTAACATTCCCCTGGGAACAGAGAGAGAATGATCATTGGCTCCATATACACAATAGCTACTCTTCATAGAGAAAAACTGTACAAAACAGTGCCCAGCTCTTTTGCTGTTTTTCCCTGCTTCTTGATCTGCAATGGTTAGAACCATATAATTTAAACAAACAAACAAAAAGCTGGGGATCTCAGACAGAGGATGGTCCAAATGGGCACCAGGTGGCATAGCTAGAATGCAGACAAAGCCTAGCCAAGAGGGCAATATGGCAACCTGAACACTTTGTTAAATCATGGGCAGAACCCAGCTCAATACTCTTTTCAGGAGAATGGGTAGTCCCTGGCTCTTGCCTTGTCCTCCATGATAAACTTGCAGCTTCATTTTTGATATCCTTTTTTCAAGCCAGTGGATTTAGATGCCCCCCCTCATCATATGGTTGACCAGTACAGTGGTAAGTATCCCAGAATGGCTTCTGTCATCCCCTGGTCTTGCTTCTAAATTTGCCCTAGAAAGAGAGATCTAATGAGTCAGTGGTCTTTGTGACTGTGTCTTCCTGGGATGAGCTTGGGCTCATCTGTATCTGCTTCTCTGTTCAGCTTTTGAGGAGTTTGGGTCAGCCTCATAAAATCATAGAAAAGTGATGTTCAGGTTCAACAACATCTGAAAGATTGCAGCTATTATTTTGTACTGCTTGCCTGCTCCCTAATATTACAAGATATGTATATTTTGTACTATTTCCTTTTACGAAATTTGGCCAAAAGGATAATAGAATAATGAAGTGGGAAGGGGCCTACAAGGCCATCAAGTCCAACCTCCTGCTCAATGCAGGAATACCATCAAAGCATATCTGCCAGGTCATTATCTAAGTTTTTCTCAAATGCCTCTAGCATTGGAGCACTCATCAACTCCCGAGGTAACTGGTTCCATAATCGTACTGCTCTAACAGTTAGGAAGTTTTTCCTGAGATTCAACCGAAATCTGGCTTCCTTTAACCTGAGCCAATTGTTGCATGTCCTGCACTCCGGGATGATTGAGAACAGATCCTGCCCCTCCTCTGTATGACAGCCTTTCAAATATTTGAAAAGTGCTATCATATCATCCCTCAGTCTTCTTTTCTCAAGGCTAAACTTGCCCAATTCTTTCAGCCTTTCCTCATAAACCTTGGTTTCCAGCCCCCTGATCATCCTTGTCATCCTCCTCAGAACTTGTTCAAATTTGTTATCATTCATCTTGAAGTGTGGTGCCCAGAACTGGACACAATACTCAAGGTGAGGCCTAACCAGTGCTGAATAGAAAGAGACCAGCACCTCGCAGAATTTGGAAACTATACTTCTATTAATGCAGCCTAAAGAAAGTTGACTGCCTAAGAATTGATGCTTTTGAATTGTGGTGCTGGAGGAGATTCTTGAGAGTCCTCTGGACTGCAAGGAGAACAAAGCTATCCGTTCTGAAGGAAATCAACCCTGAGTGCTCACTGGAAGGACAGATCCTGATGTTGAGGCTCCAATACTTTGGCCATCTCATGAGAAGAGAAGACTCCCTGGAAAAGACCCTGATGTTGGGAAAGTGTGAAGCAACAGGAGTAGGGGACGACAGAGGACGAGATGGTTGAACAGTGTATTACACTGGTGGCTCATATTTAGCTTGTGATCTATGACAATTCCAAGATCCTTCTCACTCGTAGTTTTGCTGGCCCAGGTATCCCCCATCTTCTAACTGTGCAATTGATTTCTTTTTCCAAGGTGCTTAGCACTTATCCCTGTTGAATTTCATTATGTTGTTTTTGGTCCAGTGCTCCATCCTATCAAATTTATTTTGAATTTTGTTTCTGTCTTCTAGGGTATTAGCTATTCCGCCCAATTTGGTACCATCTGCAAATTTGACAAGCATTCCCTGCATTCCCTCATCCAAGTCGGGTACCTCACTTGCTATCTCCTCCCATTTAGAGAAGGACATTAATCATCACCCTCTGAGTATGATTCCGTAGTCAGTTTTTTATCCACCTGACACTTGATCTATCCAGTCCACACCTAGTTAGCACCAGGGATATAAGAAACTGATATAGTTGTTCAATTGCTCTGAAACTCTCCAGCATTTCTATCCTAGGTTTTATAATGAGTTGATACACTTTTTTCCTCTACCCCACAAAAATGTGTGTGCATTTATATGCAATTTTTTTAAAAAAAAATGCAGTTTGGTTTACACATTTTTTTAAACATATGATTTATATGCATTTCTCCCACCCCATTAATGGACATTTTTTCACATATGCATTTTCTAGCATTTGCACTGCTTTGCACATTTGTTTTTATTCATGCACATTAACTATAATTTGGAAAGGAAAAGGAGAAAAAGAATTACAGATGATGGGAATTTGAAAAATGCACAGACACTGTATTAGTCTCATGGATTCAAGTGATTTCAAGTGGGACAATTTTGTAGAAAAACCAACCAACCAGCACTCAGTTACTTTCTTTTCCGTTCCTATCATACATCTTGAGAAGCAAGTCAGACAAAATGAGGCTTGAATGAGCAAGGTTTCTCCACAATTAGGACAAAATAGCAGTGTTGAAATAGATTTCCTCCAGCAGATGGCACACTTAGATTATGTATTTCATAAACATTTCACCTCTATTTATTTATTTATTTATTAAGAAAGCTTTAACCTATTTTCAGAGTGGAGAAGATCATGTTTAAGTGGTTTTGCATGTTGAAAAACATCTTCCTCTGTTTCACACAGCCCTGTCTAAGGCATATTTTACAGAATAAGAAGAATGCAACAGCAATTAAACCATGGATGAGATGGTCCACATGCAGAATTAACCTTTATTTATTCCGTGGATTTGATCCCCCCACCCCACCCCCGACATTAACAAGATCAGGCACTTTCTGTGTAAGATTATTTTTGGGGAAGCACTCCTTACTGCCTCTTGTACAGATTGGAATTTTATGCTGCCTTTGGTTTTACTTGATGGACTCTGCCAAGATATTTGAAATGGACATATCTTTTGTTTTTGTTTAAAATCCACTAAAAACAAAATAGATGGCTGAGTGCTTTTCTGATCATAAGGAGAGGCTGGAAAAGGGCCAAGCTAAATTGTTTACACTGTGTATTAGTATTTTGGTTGTTATTAACAGTGCATCAGATTTATATAGCACTTTCGAGTGTTTAAAGCATGCACACACATACACGTAAAGACACACAAACACACACATGCACAGAGAGAGAGAGAGAGAGAGAGAGAGAGAGAGAGAGAGAGAGAGAGAGAGAGAGAGAGAGAAGCTATCCTGCATTTTCCTCCTTAACAGGTTTTTTTCCGGGAAGAAGGAAAAGAAGCAGCGGCAGTGAGAATACACAAATGGAAATCAATGTCATCTGAACCCCCTCCCCCCCCATAAATTTCCATGAACAAGGCAGGGAAATTGAATGATAAAAGCCTCTTCTGGAAGAGCACCACTTCACACACATTAGTGAGTTACAACCAAAGGCAATTCTGCCTGCGAGCATGTAGAATCCTCTTGGGGATTTGGAGTCATAAATAACTCTAAAAGGGCACTCAGATGTGTAAAATGTACCACTTACCCGGACCACGTCACACCCCCGTGCATTCTCCAACAACCAGGGATCCATTGAATTGTCAGGGATGACTGTACTTCTCTCCCCCACCCCCACTGCCGTGTTGCTGTTTTATTTAACTAAAGATTTTGCTAAAGGGCTATCAGTTAGTTAACAGTTAAGCGTATGCAAGCAGTACGTGCATGTTTATTGGGGGTGGGGGAATGCCCAATGCCTGTCCAATATTGTGAAAACTTTCATTAAATAACACAATAACCAGTGAACTGATTTAACTGAATAATATACAGTATTTGTATATTATTCAGGACCTTGAGGGAATTTTTTTAATTGAAAAGAAAAGTGCCTATGCAAGGTATCAAAAGTCTGCGAGGACCCCTGGGAATGAACACTGGGGAACTCATCACATCTCTGCACATTTATTATTATTTCATATGTTTACTGTCTTCTCTGGCAAAAAAAAAACAAAAAAAAACATAATCCAGAAAGATAGTGGTTTACAAAGTAGGGTACAAACTATTGAATTGTGATTAGATTCCTCCAGCTGTGTAGCAGATGTGCAACGAGTCACGGAGTAGAATAGCCCTGCAGTTCCCAGAGTCCATTCCTTTTTTTCCAATAATTGGTACTTGTAGTTTCAACAATGTACTCTGAGTTGAAGAAAGAATAAAAGGTTTCATTTACTTAACAGTGAACAGATAACAAGCTAAAAACATGATTGTTTTGAACAACAGGTCTCAACAGACTACCTGCTTCCATCATACTCAGGACAGGGAATGAAATACACTGAGGAGACAGGCAGGGCTCTCTTTGAATCCAGAGGCAGAGAAGGAACAATTGGGTGGATTTACAGTCATCCCAGCCCAGAAAGATCCCACCCAGCCACACCAACCAGAAGCAATATACAAGGCTGAAACAAACAAAGACACCACAGTATGTGAATATTACAGTAAAACTGATAGAATACTGATTCAACATGTTATTCAAGATATAATGTAACAAACCAGCACAAAAAAGTGTATAGCTGGGTTAAATTCCAAATACATATATACAGCAAATTAATCCAGTTAAACTGCCCCAAAATATCCTCAAATAATGCTAAATTTTAATTTAATGATAAAAGAACATGGAAAAAGCCCCAGGTGCAGGCCATAGCTTAGCTTTCTTTCTTCAGAGTTCTGTGCCTTCAGAAAAGAGCACACACAGCTTTTACCATTTGAACTCTGCTACTCTTACAAAATGGAACACAGTCCAGCAGAAGGTGGTGAAAAAGAGCATAAAAATGGGGCGTTTGCAGTCAAACTTTGTCACAGCTGTACCAGTTTAATCTCTGCACTGTCTAGACAGCAGGAAAAATACCCATGTCATCACTGCATGTAAACTACAATGAATGCTCCTCCGGGAAGAATCCTTCATAATCAGTGGTTTAGGCATCTGACTGTGGAGCTAGAGATTCCGTTCCTCACTGGGCCTCCTTGACAGGGGCTGGACCTGATGATCCATAGGGTCCCTTCCATCCTGATTCCATCCTGATCCTTGTTAAGGCTGATGCCTTAACAAATGGCATGTTATAAGGCATCAGCCAGTTGTATTTGTGGTTTGAGAAGTGTTCATGTTTTACTTTGCGAGCATTTTGCACTACATGGAGCAATTCGGATGTCCTTTGTGTAGTGCCATGTCGTTGTATCCCAGCAAGTCCTGCACTAACATCTGGATAATGTGCTCACTGGAGTAGAACTGGCTATTCAGACAGAGTTCCCATCGAGTGTATAGGCTGAACTCTCTGCATTACACTGGCATGTGAGGATAGTGATGCCCTGCTATTTTTCAGAAAGCAGGCATTCTGTCAGGCACACTGTATTCTATGTTACCCTTGAAAGTTCAGTGTCATTTCTTGACCATTCCCTCATGTCCTTGCTAATCAGATTGTCATACGGGCTGCACTAGCCAAGGGCACTGCAGAATTGTTATTGCTGAGCATCAAGGATACGCAGTGACATTTGTATGCACAATGTGTTCCACTTGTTTAGCTAGCAGCCAGATCATTTAACATGACAATTATCAATGTGAATGGAATGGATGAGGAGTCCTCTCTCACAGCTCAGAAATAGGACAAGGAGAACTCAACTGAAGCAATAAATCAGAAGGCTTTTCCCTTTGGCATTTGTCAGTAATTGAAGACAAAAAGGTGCTTTTATGACTGGAACCTAGGAGGTATTGTAGGATAATTTTTAGTACATACAAGATGCCACTCACAGTAACCCAGTGAGCCAGCCCAGGTTGCCCACTGGATGCAAAACATGCTCCCCCACTGTCAGACCCATCATCAAATGTGGTTGCAGCAGTGATGTGCAGAAACGCCTATAAAGAAGTGATGGATAGACAAATATGAAAAGACAGACTTAGCATAATAGGGGAAAAATGATTCAGAATTCTCAGTGAAAACATATTTTTTTTCTGTTTTCAAGACAGAATTTGCATTCAAAGGATGAGAGGGGAAAAATTCAAATAGTGAAAATATTCATTTGGCACCTCCTGTGATTTAGTCTGTGATAAAAGAGCACCTCAGTGTTAAAATCTGCACATTGGAAAGGTTTGTGATACACTTCAGAAAAATGAAACATGATTTTTTTCAAAAAAAAACCCATGTATTTTTTTAAATGTGGGTAACTGAAAAAGGTCTACAGTTGAAAAATATGCACAAATACACCCACCATTAGAGATGGGCACAGACTGCAGTTCATGTTGGTTCATCCTGTGGACAAACAGGTGTTTGGCAGTTCCCAGCCCCATGGCCTCCGATGGGTACCCACTCAGGGGCAGCACCTGGATGAGGCAGGGCAGGTAAGCTGGGACACTGCTTCTGAGTGAGTGTCTGCCAGAGGAGACAGGGCTGGGAATCATCAAGCACCTGTTCATCTGGACAAATGGGCATGAATTGCCAAACTGGTAGTTCGGACCCTTCTCCACCTGGCACACACACACACACACACACACAGACACACACACACAAAAGTATATTAAAGTTTATACAGCATATGCTGGCTTTTAAAAGAACCATATAAAACCATTGATTTATATCACTGTGCAAAGAAAAAGCTTCACAACTCAAAAGAAATAAATTCTTCCAAAAGTCTCTGGTTTAGAAATGTGCAAAATTGTTTCTGTGTTCAGTATTCAAAGTACCAGTAGTGTGAAATGGTTTTGACATTTTCCTTGCAATATCAGGCCCGCATTACCAGAAGAAAAAGGATGCCAAGATTTATGTAGAGAAGGACAATTTGAATGTTGGCAACACCAGTGTCAGCAATCGAGATGCTCTAGAATCCCCACTTGTGCTTACTACCATTCATACATAGGCAGCAAGCAAGGGGAAATCCCAGAAGCTGACTCCTTTGCCTGGAATAACGAGACAGACACAGATATATGGAATAACTAGGGCCACAACTTTATTAACTTATTTATACTTGGAACTTCCCTTTTACAAGGGGGCCTACCGTAGTGCACCAAACTGGTCCGTGACTGGAGTCAACCTTCCGATCCAGACCACCATTCGAGTTCCTATACAGGAGGGGCATTTTCACATCATATACAGTAGCACGCCTCCATGTTTCCAATAGCTGTGGTACCCCAGGTCTGGCCCATCTGGGCCTCCAAACCTAAATGCTCAGCATCCCCTGCAGTCCCCAGCCTCCCTCCTCTCAGCTGAAATTTCTGCTACTGCCATTCTGAAAGGAGGGGGTGACTTATTTGGAACTCAGCTAACCCTTATCTTTCGCATTGCCCACCACTGCATAGGGACTGCTTAATATGCCCCATGCCCCCCACCATGCTGAATATTTCAGCCCTACGCCCCCTTATAAATCCTTTAGAAATATATCTAACCCCAGACCTGACAGGTGTACTCCATGCTCTCTATACAGCTCCTGCCAAGAAACTGCCACTGGAGGATGTGCAACAATGGACTCCAGGCCTTGCCGAACAGCTGTGGCACCCTCTCTGTTGACTCTCTTCCGGGCTCAATCAATTCACCTGGGGTCATGAGCGCCTTTCCACACCAGCCGTCAAATTATTGCTGACCAGATAATGCGTGTTTTGGGGCACCATGCCACAAAAGCTCTGAGGTCCGCAATGACCTAGAGGATCAGCAACTTCTCCGACCCTTGGGCTAAGTCACTGCCTCCCAAATGAATCACCAGAATGTCAGGGGGCACCTGTGGAGAATCCTGGAATGCCAATTCCATGAATCCATTCCAGAACATGCCTCTCCATACCTTCCATTCCACTGCTGCCACTTCACCGAGGCCGAGATTGTGACGCCAACTGGTCCGACTGACATATCTGACAGCGCCCAAAAAGTAACTATGCCCAATCAACAGAACTCAAAATCAAGCCAATAGCTTCTCTGGACCTGCAACAACAAATAACAGAGCAGAACACAGCAGCACCTAATACTGTGGCAAAGGGCGAACATAAGCACAGTATTTTTGCAACAACCATTTGCCTACTTTCTTGATATCATCGATAGCATACTAAAGGGCAGCTGCTGTAGATGCAGCACCAGTCTTGAAGGAATGCATTCCAAAATGCCAACCCAGAATCCCGGCCTTGCATAAGGATTGGAAAGTAATTTTCGGAACCTGGTATTTTGTTAATGGTGACTTATCCTTGTGGCATAAAAAACAACCACCTTCCTCACCCCTACATCGCAGATACTCATGCACAGCCCTCACTGGACATATCTCACCTTCAGAACATTGCCCCAACAGCAACACCTGTCCCTTACTTAATTGGTCTGTTTTTGAGCTACATAGGTGAATGGCAATCTGATGCTCTGATACGACCACATTCTTCCTCTGCAGAGAGGATAGTGAAGTGCCATGTTTGGATGCAGCCACTAATTTGCTGATCCATAGTTCCCCAAAAAACTCGATGAGTGTAGCAGCACTAAACAAGCAAACCTCAAATTGGTCCTCATAGACAAACTCCCAAGTACCTCCCAGATCGGCCAATATGGCTGGTGATATTGGTGTACAGGTATCACCTGTTCTGCCTCGCTCTCTTCTCCACCCTTCGATCATCTTCCAAATACGGAAGTAGATTGTGAACCCTTTGCAAACCTGAGCCTTAGCATAAAAGGCCAGGGCAGACATCCTGCCCTGAACAGATCTAGGGGCCAGTCCCTTCTTATGAAAATGAACCACAAATTGCATAAAATTATCATCAGATGCTGGCCAATCATAACCCAGTCCCTGTTTTTCACAAAAAGTGAAATATTCTTTGCATGCTGTGGTATAACTATGGCAAGTTCTTGTGCCACTGCAAGACTCATGGATCTATTAGCTTTAGCCCTCCAAGATTCCATACCTCGTCTGGTAGGATGTCTGGCTGAGCTTGTGCACCCGGCGCCAGTGCCCTGAACCAGTCCATCTGTTGACGGGACAGACTATCACAATGGAATTATCAACCCCGGGAACATGACAAGCCTGGAGAATTATATTAAAGCATAAGCACCTCAAAGTGATGGGTCTAACCAGCACCGTTACCCTCCTAGATCTAGATGACAAGGAGTTAACAATGTGCACCACAGCCTGGTTATCGCACCAGAATGTTACCACAGAGTTAGCCCATTCATGAGCCCATAACGACAAAGCACCAACTATTGGAAAAAGCTCAAAAATGTGAGGTCTCTGGTGACTCTCTGACTGTGCCACTCTACCGGCCACATCCCTGCAAACCACTTACCTTTGAAAAAGGTTCTGTAACCATTTCACCCTGCTGCATTGGTCTGAACCTGCAGTTCAGACCCTGAACGCAACTCCTCTCACCAGAATGAGATTCCATTGAATTCCTCCAAAATCATTAGCCAAACTTGCAAATCTTCCTTCAGACCCATTGTTAGTCTTCTCCTGTGATGAGGTCTTGTAAGGCCCTTCATGGCATCATATAACCTTTGCAAGAAAGGACTACTTGGGGCTACCACTTTGCACACAAAGTTAAGGTGGCCCACCATTTCTAGTAGCTGCCTCAATATGGCTTTTTTCTGTGCCATTAAATGCTGTAGCCTAACTTTGAGTTCACCCAACTCAACCTCTGGAAGCCTACTGGACTGTTGGATGGTATCTCATTCAATGCCCCAAAATGTCACACCTGAGAAGGCCCCCCAGTCTTTTCTTCCACCAATGGAATACCCAGTTTCTTTGTCATTTCCTGGAAGTGGAACCCCTCATCATAAAACAATCATGCATGCCATGCCCAGGAAAATCCACATATGCCCTATAAATTATATACATGTATTGGATCAATGAGAAGGCTCTTTCTGGTTGGGCCTGAATTAGTTTACTAGCATATATGAAGAACCCTGGTAACCAATTTGTCCAACAATGGTCTGGCTTACACTGCCACACCTTTTCCTTATCTCTCTCTTTATTGTTGTCTTTTTTCTTCTCCTCTATTTTTCTGTTCAGGAGTTCAAATACATCTACATATTTAATCATCCAAATGTTCTCAACTGTAGCCGGAAGCAGATGATCATTGAGTGGTATGGACTGATCACCTTCAGGCATTGCTACCCTCGGCCCTGATTTATACCCTGTATCAGGGACCATTGTGGGAACTGCTGCACTAACTTCCACACCAATCACCGCCTGGGTAATTGCCACCGGACCCTGAGCTGCACTCAGTATAGGTTTCAGTAACATCCATACCCCTGAATGTGTTGTTGGCAAAAGCGAGGCTGAAAAGACTGGCATCACATAGCTCCCAGTGCCCCACAGCCAAGCTCCCACTGGTTGTGTGGTACCCAGTGCAGCGTTACTCTCATCTCACTGTATCCCTACATATGTTGTCAATGGCATCTTAGCAGGACCCTCCTCTTTCTGTGCAGGTTAGCTGTGTGATTCCTCGGCATCATCCTCTCGGGTTTGCATGAATGTTGTTGACACCTGTGGTTGGTCTTGTTGCTGACTTGACATCATAGACTCCCATGTTTGCCATACTGGAGTAACTGCCTCTGAAGTGGCTCCCAAAGGGTTGGGCCATTCTCCCTCTAGAATAGCACTGTGAGATAACATTATGTCTCCTATTCTCTGAGTTCTGCTAATTTATGGGCCTTGGACTCTCTATGTAACCTCCTCACTGTAGAAGCACCCTCCACTGCTCTGGCCTGGGCATGTTCCCTTTCCAGGATGCTAAGCTTCTGTCACATAGACCTATAAGCAGGCCACTCGTCACCATCATATGAAAAAATTGCAGGTAGAGAACATGTGGAGGCCTTACGCTTAGCAGGCTGTTTTCCCTTTCCCCCTCCTTGTCCTTTTTTGTGACCCATAACACCAATGATAGCTTTAGCTAAATAAACTTAAATGCACAGGTCTGGTCCTCAAACATCTATTAAATGTACAGCACTAACCAACGAAAGATCTTACCAATAAGTTTATAGATAGATAGAAAGACAGATAGAAAGACAGATAGAAATCTATATATCTAGCTGCTTCTGTAATCAGTCTAAATATATATTTGTAAATTCTGCCCCCCCCCCAGCTGGGGCAGGGTTGTGCTTTTCTCCTGGTTCCTGACCCAACATAATAATATTTATTAAATGTTTATCCTCTTTTTATAAAAAAATCCTGTGATTATGAACTATCATTTATTTAGTACCAGAGACCCAGCCCCACTCAATCCTACCTCCTTAAATCTGCTTTGCCTCCCTGCTTTTTTAAAATAATAATAATAATAATAATAATAATAATAATAATAATAATAATAATAATAATAATAATAATAATAATAATAATAATAATAATAATAATAATAATAATCTCTCTTCTCCAGCTTTCCCCTTTTTGATCCTTTTTGTTTTTTTAAATAAAAATCCTCCGATGGAGACTGCAAAGGCTCTCTTCCAACCGCACAAAAACTCCTAATCCTCAACACTCCAAAGTGCTGCGTGGTCAAAAATGAAACCGCTTCGACTCGCAGTGACACAGCCACCTCTGCCAATGCCGATGGAGAAAGGAGGGCGAGGAGGATCTGTACAGCCTTCTTCAAGGCTTGCTTGTGCCCAGCTGCCTTGCCCCATATGACATAGCAATGCTGCATCTCTCTCTATCTGATCGGGCGTGCAAAGGCAGCTCTGCACCTCGCAGAGAGGCTTTTTTTCCAACAGTTGACCCTGGGTGAGATGTGAAGTTTAACAACACACAATATATGCAAATTTACAATAAAATAAGTAATTCTGACATCTAGGCTACAATACCATCTGTATCTGGAAATATGTTCCTCTGAATTCAGTAGAGTTTTTTTGAGTAGTCTGACACAAGGTGCAGTGCAGGGGCTTTGGAGGCTTGTAATATTGTAAACCAAAGAAGAGAACATTCCTGGATACTGTGTCTGCAAATGATTCTGCCTGCCTCTGTACAAATGAAGTCCAATTGAGTTCAAATACACTTAGTCCAAATATGCCCTCAAAGACAATTGTTGATTTTAGGTACCATCAAATCACCTATGACTCATGGTGACCCTGTGAAAGAATGACTTCCAAAATGTCCTGTCATTAGCAGTCCTGCTCAGCTCTGGCAAACATAAGGCTGTGGCTTCCTTTATGGAGTGAAGGCATTCCATATTTAGTTTTTCTTCTCTCTGACTGGAGTCATCCCCTTCTCACCATTTTGCATGCTTTTCTGATGTTCACCTCTGTGTCTGATCACACCTTTGGATCCCTCACTTGGAGCAGGGCCTGTGAAGTAATAAGGTGCCTGAGTGGAGGGAATGATTTGTGTCTTCTTTGCCTGAAGTATGAAGGCCTCCATTAGCTGATCCTGAAGGCTAGGGGAAGAGACATAAGTCAAAATGTAAATTTAATCTTCTGATTTCTCCTGTGAAATGGACAGGAGAATGACCATAGTCTTTAAATTAATTCCTATTCATGCCTTATTCACTGGGTTATCTGTAGCATGTGAGCTGACACCTAGCTGCTGTTCTCTCTCTTGCTGCTTCCTCCAAATAGAAAGAGATTTGACTCAAGAGGAAAGGTTCTTGCCTGCATGTAGGCTTTACATGCCAACAAATTTGATACATAGCTCCCAATTCAATTTTCTTCCCCTGCCCCCATGGCTGGGAAAGAAGCTAGACAGTATAGTCACCCACTCCATGTTCATCATTTCATTCAGTCCCATTTTCAGAAATCTCTGCTTTCCCCCTGCTGTCTCCATATCCTCTCAGAATTATTGTCATTTCCAGCAAGTCCTATCTACTCATGATACGCCCATAATTTTTCCTTCTAGAGAGAATTCAGGCTTGATTTGGACTAGGATTCATTAGTTCATTTTTCTGGCATTTCTTGTGTTAATGAGAATAATTTATGAATGAATTGTGTAGTTGTGGAAAATGGTTCCTGCCTTGATACATAACTATTTGAGAAGCAGTGGATGGGTTGCTTGCATCATTTGGAGAAATCATTTTCCTCTGCTTTCTGTGAGTTTTGCTTCTCAAAGGGAAAAGATACTAGCTTTGTCAAAGCTACATGGCACAAACTATAAACTTCTTGTCTTGCAAAAGCTTCTTTCTTCACTCTCATGTTGCAGACAAGTAAGCTGACATGTTCTGCAAAGTCCAAAATAGGCCTGTTGTCATGTTGAGACAAATGGAGAACAAAGAATTTGATGAATATTTGTCACATTCCTAGGTAATCTTAATTATCACTCATGTGACTGAAAGCCATCTTTTAATAAAAAACTTCAGTGATTTTCCCTTTCAATATCTCAGTTAGAATTCTATACAGCAACAAAAAAATTCTGTGACATTTTGTTAGATCGAGAAGAAGTGTAGTAACTTCAGTCACCTTGAACTAGCCTCATTCCTTCAACCCAGTATCAGTTGTATTATGGGGCATTTATTTTCACAGAAATCTATTACATGGTAAGCAAGAACTCAATAGCTCAACAGTACAAGCAAAAGAGCAAATTAATAGAGCCAAACAAATTAATGACATCTGCCAGTGCAATTTTATTTATTCAAAGACACCTCATATTGGTTTTGTGTCGTCTGGCAGTGTGTGAAAATAATCCCTCCCATTTGTTCATGCATTGCTCTGCACAACTGAAACATCTGGTTTTCCATTTTTTTCCTTGTTCACAATGTCAGCTCCATGGGAGACAGTACTGTAGCTATTATACTACTGAGTTCACTTGTAATTGCTTACGGCCAAATAGCACAACACATCCACATGCAAGATGGTTTTGTTAGGAAAGAAAAGTGTCTTTAGGAAAGGAGAATCCTAGCAGAAAGACTAGCCATTTCAGGTAAGGGACAAAATTCCTTCCATTTCATGCCCTGTTACTTCTTTTCCCTGCACATTTTCAAGTATGAAAGTTGGAACGTGAGGGGTGATGGTTGTAGCGTTCTCTATTTATTAGGTCTATGGTTCATGTTATATTATGTAATGGTTTATGGTTGTTATGTAAAATAATGGTTCATGCATATTAATATTGCTGAGAGGCGGAGCCAAAAGAGATGCTATAAGAGGAGGAGTCAGAAAGTCAGGGGGTAGATGGACTCAGTAAGAGAAATGTAAGAGTAAGGCAGTAGAGAAAAGTCAGAAAAAGTAATAGAGTAGTTTCAGAAATTCTGAGGTGTGATTAGCTGCTGAAGATACTTAGGAATTAATCTCTATAATCAATAAACCAAAGTTTTATTTAAAGGAACTTGAAGTGTGGACCTGAATCTTTCTGAGGTAATGGTAATTTAGCAAAAGGGGCACGAGGCTGGACACCACAATGGTTTTGAATGGAGAGAAGGCATTTGGGCTTTGCTTATATGCAAGAAGGTGCAATATACAGCTAGTTTCTTAATATGGTAGAGAAGAATTATGCATATAATGCAGAAACAAGATGGGTGAGGATACTTACCCTTAACTGTAAAGCAATAGGATATAAAGCAAAAAGCAAAGCATGCTCCTTATATAATGCCCCATAGCAACTAAAGCACTCTTTGGGTGGTTTACAAATTAATTATGCAGGCTACACATTGCCCTTCCCCCAGCAATCTGGGTACTCATTTTACTAACCTCAGAAAGATAGAAGGCTGAGTCAACCTTGAGCCGGCTACCTGGGATAGAACCCCGGGTGATGAGCACAGTTTTGGCTGCAGTACAGCAGTTTAACCACTGCACCAAGATATGGAGTCTTGTGGCACAGTGGTTAAAATATTTTAAAATATTTCTACCTTCTTTAAATCAGAGGTGGGAAATATGCATCCTCCAGTCTTCAAGAACTTTCTGGAACCCAAATCATATCCCTTAGCACTCCAGGGACACCCCTCATAACCCTTATAATCTATTTTTCAGCCTACAAAAAGTTTTTGTGCAGATTTTATCAGGATAATTCTTCCATGATTCAGCACTTCTTAGCACCCCTGAAGCCCTCATGCCCCAAATAAAATAAAATAAAAAGGTTTAAGTGGTAGAGGATCTAAGGGGGCTTCTTCAGTTAAAAACAACACATTTTTGAACAAAACAAATATAGAGGTGGGGGTCACAGGCATGGCCCTCCAAAATCCAGGGTGTATGTTGCCACTGGATCTCTGGAAGTTGATGTCCTTGGCTCAAATCAAGGACTAAGAATGTATATATTTTAGTATAGAAATATTATCTTTTTAAAAGGTTTTCCTAGGCAAATTATCATCAGAGACTCTTTCAGAGAAGGACTCTTTTGCAAGAGCATGAGGTGCACCAACAAAAACACTACACACTTAAGTTTACTGTGAATTACAAGTGACATTCACACAGTCCCAAAATGTGTTTGAGTCATAGCTCCGAATCAGTTTTCTCTCCCCCCCCCTACAGCTGGGAAAGCAACTAAACATAACCACCCACTCCATGTCCATCATTTCATTCAGTCCCATTTTCAGAAATCTCTGCTCCTCTCTGACTGGAGCCATCCCCTTCTCACCATTTTGCATGCTTTTCTGATGTTCACCTCTGTGTCTGATCACACCTTTGGATCCCTCACTTGGAGCAGGGCCTGTGAGGTAACAAGGTGCCTGAGTGGAGGGAATGATTTGTGTCTTCTTTGCCTGAAGTATGAAGGCCTCCATTAGCTGATCCTGAAGGCTAGGGGAAGAGCATGTAGGCTTTACATGCCAGCAAGTACCCCAGTTTTCTAGTGTTCTTGGTCTCATAGCAATCCTACATATGAGCAGGAACCTTTCCTTACAGATATGCCACTCTTCATGTGGAAAAAGCAACAACAGAAGGTGAAGGGCCAGGTGCTCCCCTGCTAATGTGTTGGAGCGAACCAGGTAATCAGTGACAGAAGAGGGAATCAATCATTGGGTGAAATACCATGTTAATAAGGATCAGTGTTCCCTCTAATTTTCAGTCATGCTGCATGGGAGCCTTGCCCCGGGCATTCATGGGAGAGCGGGGCTTCCTTCAAAATGGGAAGTAAACAAATTGGCTGCTGGATGGTCATGCATAGCCTTGATGGAGCTCTGTGCATATGTACGTGCAGCTTAGATCCAACATTGGTAAGGATGCTGCAGAAGCATACAGCAGACCCCTATGTACCCTTCTTCTCTCCCTCTAAAGTGTGGCAAAATAAAGTGCATGATGTATTACCCACCACCTTTCATTGGCTACCCAGGATGGAGGCTGGAAAACCTAAACCGAATAATTACCCATCATGCCTTACTTTGCATCGCAGAAAGCAGTGGGAGGAAATGAAAACAGGCTGCTTCTTTCTAGAATAGCTGTGCCCTGTATCTGCCATAATACTTAGTTCCTCCATTTGTGAAAAGGTGATCTCATACATATAACGGAACAGTGTGATGGCAGCAACACAGGGCAGTTTTGCAATCTCATGATCCAACATGGCCATTCCTTGGAAATGTCTTGGAGATCAAGGTACTGTATCATGCAGCAGAAGATTGGGGGAAAAGATCTTCTGGGTTCCTTCTAACTGGCAACCACAAGTTGCGTGGTCCAGCTGTGAGCAGTTCTGGCAAGCACACTGGCAGCATGGTTCTATGCACACCTACTCAAAAGTCCTATAAAATTAATGTATAAGAAGGACTGACATCTTTGCCCCCTTCCAGATGTGTTTGGCCTACAACTCCCATCAGTCATTGCCAGCATATCATCTGGAGTGGCACTATTGTTCATCATAAGATGACAGCCACCATTCATGTATACTAAAGTTGTATGTATTACTTACTTGGAAGAAAATCTTATTGAAATCAATGACACTTAAAACATTTGGTAGATATACAGAAAATTGCCCTATAGGGAATATCGTGATTTTTAAAGTATTGATTACAGCTTTCCAAGTAAATGCATTTTGGATTGTAGCAACTTTCTTTTTAAATAAAAGCTTGTTTGTCTTTTTATCTCTCTGACTTTTACTTCCTCCTTAGCTTGCTGTTATACTGAGAGTGTGGTTACATTACTGAAACACTTTGGATTATTATGTGTCGTTTTTGAAATCAATATAAAGTCATGCGGCAGTCATATGGCATTTAAATTATTGTGTGTATTTCTTTGTCACATTTTCCCCATTGCTTTTTTAATTGCTACACCAATGTTGGAGACTACACTTACAGTTTAAATCATTTTCATTTAAAACACTGCATTTCCAAGACACTGTCAGGGAGGCACAATTAGCATAGTGCATAACTGCATGACCACTCCCTGGTTTCGCAGCAAGACACTTATACATCTCACCTGGGGAAGGGTCCATGGGCTGAAGGGATCTTGAGGGCTGAGCTCCAGCTGCACTGGTGTCAGGCTCTTTGTGCTGGCTGGCTCTGTACTCTGCACCTCAACCAGCCCATTTGTATGACTTAGGGCTGCAAAGGGAAATGGGAGGGGGTGGAAGAATGGATGGGGTTGGCAGGTAGAGTGCCTTGCCTTGCCTTGCCTTGCTTTGCCCTGCCCTCTCCCACCATCCACCATCTCACCCACCATCTTATGCACCCCCTCATTTACTGTTGTAGGCTTCCTCCCACCAAGTTCAGAGTTAGAAGGTGGAAAGAGGGGCAATGTGGGGGATCAAAGTGTGGAATAGGAGAAAAAGGAGGATAAGGAAAAAAATGGTGCAATTCCTGACAGCTGTCCAATGTGAAAGACATGCTATTGGAATTCACACAGGAGGCAACAGTTTGGGATAGATTTACTTCTAAACAGGAAGGTGTTTGCATCTGACAAATCAACTCAAATGAAATTGATTTGACCTCTGGGTTAAAGTAAATGACCCTCTGGCAGTACAGCAAAATACCTTAATTTCTGAATTTTGAAAAACATGTCCTTGGGGAAGAAAATCCGAGATTCCCTTTGTGTTGAGGTATTCACCTCAAAACTGAATTGTATAAACCCAATTCAATTTTTTCCCCCAGTGTAACCACATTCTAATATTATTAGGGTCTGCCTAACAGCCACAGTCTTTAGTCTGCAAGACACGAGCAGGGCTGTCCATGATAAGACCTTAGAGAGGTTACTGATTCAAAGGATTGCAGTAATTTGGAAGTGACCTGATGGTATATATCAGCACCTCTGGATAGTGCAACTTAATTATTGCACACAGTTATGAACCCTGATCAGTTTTTTGGGTGTAGGGGTGGAGGTCGGTTTTATCCCTTTTAAAAAAATATACATGGATGCTTCTGGAGTGGAAAGATCAGCTGGTATAGTTGTTGCTGCTCCAGGAGGCATTCAAATATATTCACATTCTATGGAGAGGCTCATTCTAGCTCCCTTATTTTATCAGTGAATACCAAAGTTCTTTTGCTATAATTACAAAAGAAGAAAAACTTCAAAATAAATTTCTCTGGTGTTTGCCTCTGAGGGCTGTTTTCCAGAATGAATGTTTGAATCTACAGAGACTTTGGGAAAAGAAGTTGCTTGTTCGGTACAATGTTTCATCTGCAGTAAAGTTTATTCCCCCCTTCCCCTCTTCAAAGATTAAAAAAAAACTGTACAAATTGATTAGAGAGACTGCATTACCAAAATAAATTACCTGAGATGCCTTGCTTTAATTTGTTTTTTCCTGTCTTAGGAAGCTTTGCATTTTCCTTTGGCTTGAAAAATGTGGACTGTAAGGTAAGAAGCAGCATTACCAGAATATCTCCCAGAGGGGACTAAATAATCCATTTCACTGACCATAATGACTTACAAACAGCCCTTCTTCTCTAGGCTGCTGGAATCATGCTTGCTGATTTTGTTCCACTTCCCTACACTTACAGATTTTTGTGGATCCAGGTGAGAGAACCCCAGTTCATGCTCCCCTGCCCCCTGAAGTAATGTTCCAACTTCCACTTTAAAACACTGTGGAACAGACAACCTTCATCTAACTTGCAATGGACCATTTTACACAAAGGGGAGCAAGAGGATGGATGGGCAAACATCCAAAGACAACTGATCCAAGGAAGCATCTGGTGCTGCTTTAATATCTACTGGCAGACTGGAGTGAAAACTCCTTCTCTCTGGTCCACTAAGATATTGGATGTGCCCTGGTCCCCGACTGGTCATAGCCTCCAGGTAACCCGCTTCACCCATTGGCTCATTTAGATCCCATGATTTGGCTGCCTAGGATCCAACTATTCCTCTAAACTGCCACGAAGCTCAGCAATCATGGCAGCATGGTGGCAGTTGCTCATGGCATGGACAGGCCTCTTTGGATTGCAAACAAGGGCCCCAAGTATGATGGGATATGGATACCCAGCTAAGTAGATGTTCAGTGGTGGTCTTCAGCCTGTGAACCCAGATCATCACAAAAGAATGAAAAAGCAGTAAGAAGGAGGTGTGTTCTGCAATAACATGACAGTTAGGGAAAGAAAGATACCTCATCCTCCCCCTTCCTTCTTCCTTCTAACTCTGGACCTACAATTTCGCCTCCCCTTGGGTTAGTGATGAAAACATCTGTCAGGTTCAATTTATGAATCCTTTTAAAAATTATTTTGTTCTCTTGGAAACGAAGAAATGTGTGCACTTCAGCTAATTCTTCAAAGATGTTGAATAGAAATTCTTTTCCACATACTGGCCAAACTTATTAGGTACAGCAATTCCCACCATGGAGAGAACCATACAGTACTTTCCTGCCATACAGTTGTTAAAGATGAACAGAAAAACAGATAATTATTCTAATTCAGCATTGGCATGATGGAATATACACAAATATTCAAACCTAGGTCTCACTAGGTAAGAGGCTGAGGCCACAGTGCTTCCTCAAGTAGTGAAAAAAGTGTAATTGTGAAAACACTTCAGACAATAAAAGCATGAGTATCATTGGAATTAATTTTGGAACATAAACCTATCTTCCTTTCCATATCTAAGTGCAGAGACAGACATAACAAAGGAGACAATGTTGCTGGGAAGAAACTCTTATCAAAGCAGAAAAGTGGGGCTATTGTGTGTCAGAGTAGTCATGTCTAACTCGGGCATTTAAGAGTTAATATGCAAGGCCTGGGTCTGACTAGAAAAAACCCACTTAGTTCAGTTTCTTCAACATCAAGATTTTTTTTTTTCCCAAAATCAATTGCAAATGCATGGAAATGTATAATTTTTGGCAAACATTTACCAAAAATAGTCTGAAATTAAATTCTACCTGCTATGTAGAAAACACAGAACTAGGACTATCAGTTAATTGAGCAGACTCATCTGCTCTTTCTTTTCCCAGTGACAGCTCAGTGTGTATGTAGTTCTGTCCTTATACACTTCTACACATAGACACACACACACACACACACACACACACACACACACACACACACACACACACAGAGATAAATAAATAAATAAATAAATAAATAAATAAAGAAAGAAAGAAAGAAAGAAAGAAAGAAAGAAAGAAAGAAAGAAAGAAAGGGGGATAGGGAGTATCCATTAGTATTTGAATCTTCTGCATAGGAACCTAACTTTGTCATAAAGCTCCAACAGGGGAACAGTGTTCATTGAACATGTTCAGAATGAGACTTTTAGGGACAGAGAACAAATACATCCAATCTCTCTCTGTAAGCCTTCACTTCAGGTTGAAGCCATAAAAGGACTAAAGGAACTATCTGAAATAAGGGAGGACTCTCTCCAAAGATAAGGCTTGATAGTACTAGAAATTTATAATGGATGCCTTTTGTCCATAGGGATGGAGAAAAGGAAGGACTGTGTGAATCCCATAATGCCTACATTTCTTTTCTGACTCTCCAAATCATTACCATAGGACAGGTTTCTCAAAACAGAGAACATTTAGATTTTTGGCCTGCAGTTCCCATAATCCCTGATTACTGGACGTAGGGAGCCCTAGAGGAATTGTAGTCCAGATGTCTGAAGAGATGTGAATTGGAAAAAATTGTTCTATGTGTAGAAAGTATAACATGTTGGGTTGCATGAATGTACGTAAGTCCTTTCAAGTATTCCAAGAAAAGAAGCCTTCAAATGACTGTGAACTTCTCAGTCTATTGCCAGTGGAATACTGTGTTGTTAGAAACCTCCCCCATCAATAATTTCTGAGGGAAACCAGTGAAATGCTATTGCCACAAATCAGGATATTTTAAAAGCAGATTGCCTAACTTCACATAGGCTGCAGTCATACTGGCAATAGAACTTCATTTAAGCATCATTTAAATTGATTTAGATTTTATCATTCACATGACACAAGAGTCAAATCGATTTACAGTGGTGCCTCGCTAGACAGTTACCCTGCATAACAGTTTTTTCACTAGACATTGACTTTTTGCCATCGCTGTAGTGATTCGCAAAACAGTGATTCCTATGGGGGAATTTCGCTGGACAATGTTTGGTCCCTGCTTTGCAAACTGATTTTCGCTAGACAATGATTTTGACAGCTTTCTCTGCGCTCGCAAAATGGGTGTTTTCAGGACCTAAGCTTCGCAAGACATCTATTTAAACAGCTGATCGGCGGTTCACAAAGTGGCTTTCCTATGGCCGATCAAATGATTCGCAACAATGATTATATTCAATAAAGTGTGGCCCGTGTTTAGTCCATATTTCTGGTCTCGCGTGTTTATTCCGGGGTAAGGGGGTAATATACTTATTGCTTCTTTTAAATCCAAAGGGATGAAACATACAGGTAACAAATTGTCCTGAATAACATGACTGTGTTTCGATCTCACAACCTGTACATGTGGAATATTCACTACAGGTTTGTTCTAACAGATTCGAAGGACAGAAACCTTAATGGCATGTTGTTTAAAACAGCTAGCCAGTTACCTGGCTGCTTGATTTATTGGTGAGGCCCACCTTTCAGTAACCATAAAATCTGTGGAATATCAGAAGAGGCAATTTAGCTGGACATCAAGATACTTTAAAACTTCTCTGTTGAGGGAGGCAAGGCAATGAACCAAATGGTAGACTCCTTCCAGCAATGTGTTACACTTTTTTGCAGATTTTAAAAACAGAGAAAACTGCCTCCTGCCTCTCCAAGAGACTGCTTTAACCACAGCAGCTGCTCCAGATAATGAGTTTCAAAGATAGATTACCCTTAAAGTGGGTCATTCTTTCAAACATTTTCTCCACTGATTCCTTCTTAGAGGAAGAAAGTCAGTGCAAACAATATTATTATTATTATTATTATTATTATTATTATTATTATTATTATTATTATTATTATTATTATTATTATTATTATTATTATTATTATTATTATTATTATTATTATTATTATTATTATTATGAGTTCTCAATGTTTCTTACCAAACAAAGTTCAGAATATCCCTTTGGGCTTGCTGTACATTTGTCAAAAGTTTCTTTCATTAAGAGGCTTTTGGCTATTGAGGGATTTAGGATGGGATGCAATCCTCCTATCCTTAATAGTTAAATTATGAGCATTTAAAAAAAATCCTTTCCTAGCAAGAAAGCCCATTAGAGGATTTTAGTTCACATACAAATTCCAGGTTTATAATCATAGATGCAAGATGACAGTGAGAAATTATTCTCCACTCCAAAACTGGCTAGTAGTCATACGAAGTTTGCTCTTTTGAGGGCCAAACTAGGCATGGCATTGATTGGGCATAAGGAATTTTTATAAACCATTCACACAGATGCTTAGGAAATATCCAAAACAAAAATTATCGAAAATGTACAAGAATGCATACTGTAGATCAGGAAAGGTGCCACCAAATCTTGGAAGATGCGAACATAGTTAATGAGCAATGTCAAGGAAGCTATTAGAGGCAAGAAGACTTCTTTCTAAAAATGGAATGTTGCCTGAAGGAGAAAGGGGGAGGAACACACACCTTAGTGGACAAAAAAGTAATAACAATGGGAAAATAGGTAGATAATGAGGGGCACACGAAATAAATTTAAGCACAACACACAGGGACAGACCATTAATTCTCCCTCCCCTCCTCTTACACACACACACACACACACACACACACACACACACACACACACACACACACACACACACACACACACACACACACACACGAGAGAGAAAGAAAGAAAGAAAGAAAGAAAGAAAAAAGAAAGAAAGAAAGAAAGAAAGAAAGAAAGAAAGAAAGAAAGAAAGAAAGAAAGAAAGAAAGCTTGGAAATAGTACTTATTTGCAACTGGAACTGAACAATATCTTGTGCAATAACTAAGGCATAACTATAACCCTGTTCAGGTTTTACTTATCCAGTTCCCTCTAGTATATGAGCAGGGAAGCACATAGCACCTCTTTACTGCCTGTAGAGGAAAGGTTCATACCCCTATATTGGCTCTCCATCTAAGCCAGGGGTCTCAAACATGTGGCCCAGGGGCCATTTGTGGCCCGCCAGATGATAGTTTGTGGCACCCGCCTTGCCTGCCCCCCGAAGCACCCATGTGTCCTCTGTTGTCAAGAGTCAAAAAAAAGTATTGCCTTGCTCGCCGGCTCTCTCTCAAGACAGTGCCTCCTGCACCCTTCATCCAGAACTGCAGCCTGCCAGCCAGCCCATCTGTCTGCCAGCTGGCACACTGCAGTTCCAGATGGAGGGTGCAAGAGGCGCTGTCTTGGGGGAGAGGCAGCGAGTGAGGTGCGCTGCCAGCCCTTTTCCCTGAGTGCCCAAGCCGCCGCCGAGTGATGCCTGAGAGTGGGGCTCACTCCCAAACCCTCCTCAAAGAGCACCTCCAAGCCGCCAACCGTAGCTGCCACCGCCGCCTCTTTCAGGGAAGCGGCTCTCTGGCTCTCTTTCTCTCTCGGCACCCCCAGCACAAGCCTGGCCAGTGGCCACCTCAGCACCCGGCAGTGCTTCCTCTTCTTCCTCCTCCTCCTCTTCGTCCTGCTTCAGCCACCTCAGCTCTGGAGGCTGCCTGGGCTCGCCTCGCAGTTTGCTCCTCTGTCGTGGTGGGGGTAGCTGCTGCTGCTGCTGAGTGCGCCTTTTTTGGAGGGGGCCCCTCAGAGGAAGGTTGCCAGACCGCAATGTGTTTGTGTTTGTGTGTGTGCGAGCACGCACCTGTGGGTGGCCCCACCCTGTTCTGTTTAATTTCATGGGTAATGGTGGGGGCTTTTCTCCTTTGGCAAGGTGAATTCTGTGAGGGTTTTTTTTTAAAAAATTATGTCATGCCCTCCTCCCCCCGCCAGCTAGGCACTCCCTCCCTTCTCCGCTTCTTCATCCTGCTGCTGGTGCTGGTGGTGATGGTAGTGAAGAGGGAGCCAGAGGGGGTCGTGGTTGGCGACAAGGGCTTGCACGCCCCTCCTCCTCCTCCTCCTCCTCCTCGGAGCCCCAGCCGAGCTAAGGAAACTCCTGGGCGGCTTCCTCGGGCTCTTGCTCCGCTTGGCGGAAAATCTGATGCAGCCCAGCCTCAGCCAGACTCTGCCTCCAGCAGCCCCCAGGTAAATTGAGTTTGAGACCCCTGATCTAAACAGAAGTCTGTGTAGGGTATTTCCTTTCCAATCATTGACAAATTGCAATATGTCAGAATGTTTTGACTCCCCAAATCAACATATATATGTACAACTAATCTACATTTTCTTTCAAATGCTTTAATGTCAACTTCATTTACTCCACGGGAGTCATCTGAAAAATGTCACCTGTTTGAGGGTAGCACCTGACTAAGTAGACTGACATGTCACTCAATTGTCCGCCCAGCTCAAAATAACGTGAAGAGGCACAGTAACATGGGGTAAACTGGGCTACAACTTTATTAACGTATTTTAACTTAAAATTCCCCTTTCACAAGGGGGGGGCACCATACTTAAAAATGGTATGTAACTGGAGTCTACTTTGACCTTCCAGTCCAGACCTCACTCTAGCGAGTTCCTATTCCAAAAGCCCACTGTCATATTATACAGCACACCTTCGGGCCTCTAATAACTGGAGTTCCCCTCCCCTCAGCTGAATTTTAATGCCATTCTGAGAGGAGGGGTGTTTTGTACCCCCTGGGTGCCTCCTTTGGAACTCACCTGAACCTATTCCTTTTACACTACTTGCCATTGTGACCTAATAAATATGCTAACCTCTTATTAACTGCCTGTAACCACCTTCACTACTAAGAATGGGATGGGTGAAAAATCACTTGTACCGAGAGCCAATTTGGGTGCAAGTCAAAAATTCTCATCCGGCCCCAAAGCAACCAATTACTCTCATCCCTACTATACAAAGTGAGCAGATGGGCTGATGCAGCTGATAAAGGAGGGGGGGATGCAGGGCTGCGCAGCCTTTTTAAAGGCATCCCTAGTCCCAGCCTGCTCTTCTGAACTACCATGAGGCTGCATCTGTCTCTTCCACCTGGAGGGGTCTAAGGAGACCCTCTCTGGCACCTTCATGCCTCTCAGAGAGGCTCTTGTTGCTCACCTTGCCTTGCATGCATATGACACTGCATTTCTATTTATTTATCAATTTGATTTGATTTGATTTGATTTATACCCCGTCCATCTAGACCGAAGTCTACTCTGGGTGGCTAACAACAGTATAAATAATAATCATAATATAAAATAGCACAACAACAATAATACAACAAGAGATGGCAATGATAAATTCGGTATTGACAGGAGGGAAGGCCTTCCTAAAGAGCCAGATCATGAGTTTGCTTTTAAAACACCCAGTGAGGGAGCCAGATGAATTTCCAGGAGGAGATTGTTCCAAAGGCAAGGGGCCACTGCCAAGAAGCCCCTATTTCTTGTTTTTTCTCTTTGGGCCTCCCTCAGCATTAGGCCCCTCAGCTACCCATCCTGGCTAAAGCAAGTGATTTGGGTAGATCTAGGTGGGAGAAGGCATTCCGCTAGATACTGAGATCCTAAACCGTTTAGGGCTTTATATGTCATCCTTAACACTTTGAAATCAATGAGGAAATGAATGGAAAGCTAATGCAGGGCAGCCAGATTGGGGGAGATATGATGATGCTTTTTCACCCAATGTGAAGCCATTTGAAGCTTCCACATCAATCTCAAAGGTAGCCCCACGTAGAGCACATTATAGCAATCTAATCTCAAGACTACAAGCACATGGACCAGAGTGGTGAGCACCCCAACATCAAAATAGGAATGCAGCTGGGCAATCCGCCAAAGATGGAAATATGCAGTGCGGACCACTGACACTACCTGGGTTTCCTTAGTAAGTGCCAGATCCAGATGGACCCCCAAGCTGCGAACTTCACTCTTCATGGTGAGAGTCACCATGAAGTTGGGAGTTTCCCAAACCATCAATGGTGCGGCCACTCACCCTCAAAACCTCCATCTTGTCCGGGTTCAGCCTCAGACCATTCATCTGCATCCATTGCAATAGAGTCTCCAAACAGTGCTGAAGGCACGAAATGGCATCCACCATTGTTGGGGAAAAGGAGATGTAGAGCTGGGTGTCATCAGCATACTGATGACATGAAGCACCACACTCCCTGATGACCTGACCCAGCGGCCTCATGTAGATATTAACAGCATTGGGGAGATAATCAAGCCCTGCAGGACCCCACAATTGAGATTCCACAGAGCCGATACACTCTCCCCAAGCTGTAGCCTCTGAGGACAGTCCTCCAAGAAGGATTGGAGCCAGGCGAGTGCCAGACCACTAAATCCGAACTTGGAGAGCCTTCCCAGGAGGATAACATGATTGATGGTATCAAAGGCAGCTGAGATATCATGCAAATTAAGTTAGTAGCCATCAAATTCAGTGAATAGCCATCATATATAGCAGTGTGCTATTAGTGGGTTTTAACTGCAGAAAAATGTATTCCTGCTTAAATACATCAGCGAATGAAGGCAAATGTTTATGGTGACAAATGTGTTGATGAAAAACACTTGTGAGTGACATGATTCAAAGTGACTGTTGCATCAACCAAGCATACTTGTCTGCCTAGCTCTAACCCTCCCTACAGCCATGACCTTGCATCTTACAATTCTCACATGAAATGGAAATTAAAAAGCAACCATTACGAAGATGAGGAGGAAGTGAAGGCTGCAATGAAACAATGGAGAAAATATAGAGATTCAAAGTTCCCACTTGACTAGATAAAGAAACTGCTTTTATGTTGTGGGAAGTGTATTGTGTGTAGGGAATATTTCACAAGAAACACAACATAGTACCTGAAAGAGGAATGTTTTCTTCACTTCTCTGTTTTTTTAACAGATTTGCAATTTGTGACTCAACAGACAAAACTTTTCTGACAATATTTATATGCCACATTTCCTCAGTGAATTAGAATAGCACAATCCATCTCATTTATCAATAACTGTATGTTTTTTTCAGAAATATTTACCATCCCTTAAATCAGTGGTCCCCAACCTTGGGCCTCCAGATGTTCTTGGATTTAAACCCCTAGAAACCCTGGCCAGCAGAGGTAGTGGTGAAGGCTTCTGGGAGGTGTAGTCCAAGAACATATGGAGGCCCAAGGTTGGGGACCACTGCCTTAAATGAAAAAAAAATGGTAGGTAGGAGGAGATAAGTCAATTACTGTGATATCATTCAGTTAGTGCTGTTCCTGAACATGCCTGTGGCTTCCGCACCTCATGGCCCCTGCCTGACTCCCCAAACACAGAGCACACGAAGGCAAACCAATACTCCTTTTCACACGCTGCCACCAGTTGATCACTAAATCAACATACTTTACTTATGGAAGGATGAAGATGAAGGTCCAAGCATCACTGTCTTTTAAATAAAACAAGTTTATTCATTACAGATGTTTTGATTATCATTCATAAGTATCTTCTACAGGTTTATTTATCATCAGTCACAATCTTCTATTTGATCTTACCATTACTATTCACTCTTCTGACTAATCACACCTCAGATCTCCCAAATACCACACTCTAGCTCACTCTCCACTCTCATCTCCCTCTTGACTCTGACTGATTCACTCTCTGACTCTGACTCTTTTACGTATCTCTCGGCTGCGCCTCTCAGCAACATTAGCCTGCAACATGAATATGCATGACTACTTAACATAATAAGAGTGAACGCTACAATGCCCAATGGTTGTGGAAGCCACAGCTTTTGTTGTTATTCAGTGTAGACCAGTGCTAAGTTAAACATGAATGTGTGGAGAGTTAGATTCTACTAAGTTATCCCTTAGTTTGCTGAGCTTACCACAGTATTTGGATAGAAAAAACAAAGCCACTTCAACAGTGAATACAGCTGTGAAACAAGATGATGTGGTGCATTGTTTGATGTGCCATATTCATATTCTGTGGGAAGAGAAAAGCTGGTATGGGATGCATGTCAATGCACTGTGAACATGTAAGCCACAGTAATGGTCTCTCCCCAGGAATTCCAACCAATTTGAATAATCTGGACCTACTTGTGAAATGAAGAGGCTCGGTACATGCATAGTGAGTGGCAAGCATTGTTCTAGACATTTCTGAATGAAGTGGAGAATCAGAGACAAAAGAAAAGAAGGAACAGAAGAGTAGACATTGCCAAGGATGACAACACGTGGTGGAAACCAAACAGGGCCATGACATCCTGCAGTTGTGAGACATCTCACCTGTATGCTGCCACAGAGGGATGATGACAAAACAAGTAGCATCTTTATTTGCTATGAAAAGAGATGTGTCAGTAAAAGACAAATTCCCCCTATGGTCGGGAGTAGCATGAGGTGTATTGCACTAAACATCATTGTGTGTTGCCAAAAGTGCAATGGGACATAACCTACTATTGTGTAACTATCTCATCCACACATGTCAGGATGTGCATTAAATTCTCCAGAATCATGGTGTCATCCATAAGTGAATGACAGGTTAATCCAATCAGGTCTCAGTTTCCTGCATATAGTAAAAGTGAACAAATGTGCAGCTGCAACAAGAAAGAATTGTGGCAGGACAGGTTGGCTGTAATGTGAGATGTGTCTTAAGGGGTCTATCTGACAGAAGTGCACAATGAAACAAACCATCTATTTGTGTAGGTTTCACATTAGTAGAGTTTCCACCAAATGACCAAGACAAAAAAGTTCTTGTGAGTTCTGCTTTTAATAGTGCCTTAACTGAACAAAATGAGAACAGGTTCATGACCATGACATAACTATCATCTCCAATAAAAAAGCAGCAGATCACATGGTTGCAAATGACACAATTTAAAGAACCATTTTTTAAAAAGCCAGTAACCCAAAGGGTCAGAGCTAAGATATTCTGTCATAACAGATTTACAGTATCTCAGAAAAGAGACCTTCTAGTACTTGTATCTATTTTTAGTTATCTATTTATCCTACCGTACCTCCAAGGAATTCAGAACAACACACATTTTTCTTCCCCATTTAATCCTTTCAATACAAACCTGTGAGGCAGGTGACACTGAGAGAATATTACTGGCCAAAAGTCATCGAGTGAGGATATCGCTAAGTGAGGATATGCTGATAGAGCACAAAAACAGGATATAAAACAGAACCAAACATCAAAGGAGACTTTGGACTTAAGTCAGAAATGAGGCATAAGACAAGCTTATAGAATGACTTGAAAGCTACAATGTGTTGTTCTTTTTGGAAACATCACACAACTGATTAGACGTGTATGTATGAATGTTACCAGATGGCTAATGTACAAATCAAATAGACCACACACCTGGAGATAGAATATTTGAAAGCCCTCTTCTGTCTGAAAGAAACATGACTAGGAACAGAATGTGGTAAAGGCCATGAATGATTAATATAACAAATCAGATTAAAGCTGAAGAAAACCACTAAAACAACCAAAGTGCTAAGATTACACTGGCTACATGCATGTGTGTGTCCTTGAGAATAGCAACAGGAACTGTTTCTTGGCCTGGAGAAATGGACTCAGAGTTACAATTTTTCTTATACTAAGCAACAAGATTTCAGCCATTAAATAATCCAATCTCAAAGAATGAAAATATAAAAGATGACAGCAATGATAGGATCACTGTATTCATTTCTCTACTCCACTACTACTAATCAAGTGGTTATTTAGGTCCATGTACCCTTGGGGTTCTCCCTTCCACAATAGATGCTTGTTATTGGCACCAGATACTGTCTATCAACTGCCTTCACTTAGTTTTCCTTAGGGTTATAAAAAAAGGACATTAGAGTTTTTTAGCTGTGATAGAAATCTAACTTGACTTGGGTTTTCCCTCTCATAGTACAGCATATTGAATTGTAATGTATTGTATTGTTTTTATTTGATGTACTTTACAACGGCCTGTGTGCCACGCAATAAACTCGTGTGTGTGTGTGCATGTGTATTCATTTCTCATGCAAATAAAGTGGTGCTCAAAAGTTTACAAACAAACAAAATCACAAAAAAGCCCTTACTCAAAGGCATTTACTGTGTATATCCAGGAATCCTGTTAGTTATGCCTACATGCGTAACACCAATGACATAACTTTCAGCAGTGAATTTTCATGAATTAAGTAAAAAATCAATGGTGTGACTCAGTATACAATAGGAAATGCCTACTCTGATTCTGTGGCTTTTAGCAATTCACTGCTGAAAGCTATGCTGGTGGAAATATAAAATAGGAATGAGGAATAAGAGATGTTCAAGTTGGATTCAGAAAACATGCACTAGTGGTCATACTGCAAATATATCTTGGGTACTGCAGCATACCAAATAAACTGAGAAGAAAATTAGTTCATGCCCCCCTCAGAGTAGCACATTCTTTTTGGATATTGTGAATAAATCTACTGCTGTGTCTCAATGCACAAAAGTTTCCTGCACACACTGTACTCTTCAAGAGCTGGCCTAACATACAACTGTATTTGCATCTAAATTAAATTAAGCTGGTGGTCTGGTATTTCAATTTACCTTGCTTACCCCAGACTTACTAGTCAGAGATGCAACTGATTAGTTGGTTTCAGCAGTAGCCACAAAATGATAATGCTGCTCAAAACATAATCATAAACAATTTCTATGAGAAAAAAAAAAGCGAGAGATGTCTAAGGAAACCAGAGTGGCTGTATAACAAGATTTCAAATGAGCTAAGATTTAAAGGGAGCCAGTATAGGAAACAAAAAGAGGGGCGAACTATGAAGGAAGAATACAAACAACTATGGCAGACAAAAGATTAGGAATAGTCAAAATTAGTTCAGACTTACAAGAGAAGTAAAAACACTTTTTCCCCCATCTGCAGTCAAAGCAAAAAAAGAACAAACATACAGTAGTTAGCAGAAATGAGAGGATGGAGAAAACACTAATGGGCAAAAGAGAGAATGCAGAACTGCTGAACACCTGCTTTGCTTCTGTCTTCTGCCAAAACCAGTGTTCTACCTAATGCAGTTAGAATAAAGGAGGAAGAGAGGGGTTGCTTCCCAAGATAGATAAAGAGATCATATGGGAACACCTAGCTACTTTAAATGGCTTCATGTCTCCTGGACCAGATTAACTGCAGCAAAGGTACTAATGGGTGTTAGAGATACAATCTCAGAATTTTTTCTACTATGTTTGAGAATTCTTAGAGAACAGGTGAAACCCCTGAGGACTGGAGATGAACAAATACTATCTCCATCTTCAATAAAAAGAAGAAGAAAGAAGATCTGGACAACTACTGACTATTCAGCTTGACTTCCATATTACAAAAGGCTCTAGAATAGATAATAAAATAGTTGTTTTGTAAGCTGGATTTTCAAGATCCACCATAGGTTTCTCAAAACCTAATCTTACTTTTTAAAAAATCAGCAAAGCTGGATAGGAAATGTAAACTTCAGGGCATGGCTTTCTATGGCATGGCATGGCTTTCCATGCCGTATGATGCTACTTCTAGAGCAATCATTTTATACTGTATATTGAACAAACCCCACCCCAATAACGTTCTAAATGAAGGATGTCATCATTTGACTCCCCTAATGGTACCTTGCCTTTCCGCTATATGCAGTATAGACATAGGGTGCAACTACACAACAAGAAAAGTAAAAGCAATCCACTGTGAATTTGCACCCAGGAAGTTGGAGTTCCCCAGGTGTATTCACTTTAGATGGCCATACAAGAGTCAGCACAGAGAGAGGAGGAAATTGGCAGTGAGCCTTGTGGCTTGTTAAGGCAGCTCCACATTAGCCATCCAGATTTGCGGGAGGCACGGTTACAGCAGAATTACCTTAACAAGCTGAAAAAAAAAGATTGTCTGCCAATTTTCTCCTCTCTGACTCCTGACTGGCTGGCTAAAGCAAATGGACTTCCACCAGCTGGTCTTGTAAAGAATGGTTTGCAAGATCAGTCAATTTTCTCCTTCTCTCTCTTTTGTCTCTATAGGTGCCCTAGTGCTTGCACCAAGCCAACAAGATGAGACAAGAAAAGACAAAGGTTCCAGCCACTGGACGGACAGTTGCCATCCTGGAACGGCATGGCTGGCGTTTGCCCTCCATCCCGGAGGATGCGAGACACTTCCGGGTCACGTGTTTGCGGGGAGGGTAAGCGTGTCTGTTTAAAGAGGCACTCACCTTTGTGTCACCCTCTTTCCTCTTTGGGCACCCACCCACCCTCTCTATTTCTAGTGTGAAATTCTATGGTTGCCTTTTAGGGGCCAGGTAGTAATTTTTGACCTTCATCCTAATTGGCTTTTTCACCCATCCCACACTGGAGAAGGGTTGTTTGCAATTTTGGTAGTAAATTTTGGTCACACGGGTGGGTAGTGCAGAAAAACAGGTAGTCTTGGTGTGTCCCATTTGTAATTCAGGTAAGCCAACAGCGCATCCGACCTACCAGCTCTGCGGATCGTGCAATTACATGGCTGGAGCAGGGAAGATGTGCTGGGCCACTTCTGGACCAACAGTCATCAATTAAAGATGTCTTGGGGTCTAGGGTGTTTATTAGCGGCCACCCGGGTTCCTGTTGTTTCTAAGACTGCTGGAACCTGGGGTTGGGGACTTGCCCATTGACTGATCAAGGGGTATCTGGATACCCTGCCTTTAACTGTTTCCACACTACAGCACGCCCCCTCCTTTGATGATGTTGGCGATATACAATTGAATCTGAATTAATAAAGTGTTCGTTCGTTCGTTCGTTTAGTCGTTTAGTTGTGTCCGACTCTTCGTGACCCCATGGACCAGAGCACGCCAGGCCCTCCTATCTTCCACTGCTTCCCGTAGTTGTGTCAATTTCATGTTGGTTGCTTCGCAGACACTGTCCAGCCATCTCATCCTCTGTCGTCCCCTTCTCCTCTTGCCGTCACACTTTCCTAACATCAAGGTCTTTTCCAAGGAGTCTTCTCTTCTCATGAGATGGCCAAAGTACTGTGTGGCCTGTATTTAATCCATATCACTGTCTCACGTCTTTATTCCGGGACTGTGTGGGCAATAGTTTGGAGAGAAGGAGTGCTGACTTGAAGGGAACTGATATACCTGTGAGTGCCCCTTTGTTTCCTCTCTCCCCAACTTCTGGTTTCCTGTACATCCATGAAGCTGCATTGGCTTAAACCTGAACCAATGAAATGTATTTAATTGGAAAGAAAAAGTGGAAGTTGCATTGGTGGAGGACAAAGTATGGATGGTGTGGGGCAGTTCCAGGCTGATTCACTTTGACTTGCACATTATGTAGTCAATAAAAAAATATACAAATCTGACTGAACCAATGCATTTCCTGCATTATTTGTCAATATACACATCCCCGATCCACACTAACTTTGTTTTATTTCATTTTCAAGAAGGAATTAGACTATGTAGGACAGCCATGATGATCTGCTTTTGGACTGAGGGGTTGGGTGAGTGTGGGCTTCATAGTGCAGCAAAGCCAACAAAATCTCCATGAAATCAGTAGGGTTTGTGTCTCTGGTTGTAGAAGAAAGTACAAATTTTAAACGAGTCCTTGCCTTTTCTGAAAGATAAAGACAATATTACTTAACCTGAACTACTACATTCTATCTAGCAAGCATAATGAATAACTTATCCATTTATTTTTCTGTGGTTTCTTTTTTTATCCTTTGTGTTAATTTATACCTACAGAAATGGGAGTCAAGGACAAGAAATTTAAATGGCAGTTCCTGTCATACATTTCTCAGGGTGACCTTCTGAAAAGAATTAGTTTTTAACAGAAATATTCAGGATCAGCCAGAAACTGTCTTCCAGAATTTCACAAGCTGACCATGTCTCGCAGCAAAGTTTTGCTCCTGTACTAGATCTGGGTACTAGTGCATGGACTCTTGTTGGCTTGTGGAATGAGGCCCCTTTAGAACAATGTTCCAGCACTGCCACAGTGAAGTATTTTTCACAGTGAGGTATTTTTCATTAAATTAGTAAACTAATAAAGTGTGATTTTCTATTTCATATTTTCTGTTTGCTCTCACAGTCTGATATAAAAGCTCACAGCAGTTTGTTGTGTCCACAGCTGCTCTGGATAGCCATCCCAGTTCAAAGACTGGAAGTGACATATTCAGACTGGTAGATTTAGTTTCCTTGAAGAGCAGGGTGGCAGAAGGTGGTGTGGGGGGGGGGAGAGAAGAAGACATGTTGTGGAGACACAAAAAAGTATCTGGAAACACAATTGGCTTGTTGAATCAGAGCAACTTTTAGCTAGATTTAGGAATGGTTTTTAAGAGCTTCATGTTGGAGGCTGGATGGTATAATTAGGGACAGACAGAAGATAGTTGAGATGACATAAGATCTAGTAGGAGGTCATTGCAATAGATGGGTTTTGCAAGGTGAGCAAGGTGTTGTTAATTCTCAGTAATTGCACAATAGCAACACTAAAAGCATTATCTTTTCCTCTATATCACAGCTTGGATTTCTTTCCTTTTTTAGGACTGTAATGCCCAGAATACTCCAATTTCTGTGATCAGTCAAAACTTTTCAGGCTCTAGCTTAACTGCAACCTCTCTGGGAAGAACATTATGGCTTTTGTGTGGCTTCATCTGCTCAGGTTGTCCATCAACTCCTTTCTAAGAGGAAAGAATAAAAGGCAATAGTTCCTTGAATGGGCAACAAACTCTACTTGTGCTTTGCTATGTCTTGAATTCCTGAATTTGTTCGTAATACTGACTTTCAATAATCTAATCACAGCTGCCAAAAGAAGCCCAGTTATGCTGATTCTTTTCATACCTTTATTGTACTGATTCATTTATTTTCATGGTCATGTGGTATATATACCGGTGGGAACACTCACTCTGTTTTTAATGGTATCCATTTGTTTCTATTTGGACCCCTATAGCAGGCTACACTCCTGTTACATTTTGTATTGATTCATTATCTCTACTGTTTCTTGGGGCAATCAGCCCCCCTTGTCCTTTTTTTCCTTCAATTACCAAAGTTGGTATATTGATACAGAAATGCAGTGGTATGAGGCTTCTTTCCTCCTTCTCTTGTCGCTTCCCTCCTCCCTGAATATGTTTTCCCTTTTGTATCAGGAGGAGGAAGTGAGTTTTGAAAGACTTGCAAAATATTGTGAAGAGCAGGGTTAAATAAATGCAATGCTCCTTTCTTTACAATTCAGAGCAGGAAATCAGAAGCCATCTTTCACCCACAAGGGACAGGGGATGGCTGTCCTTTTCTGAGCAATGTATTCATGTTGTTTTCTTGTGATAGTGGCAACAGCCGCGCTGCTGCCAGTAGATCCTAATACAGATTTGTAGATGTACCTTTTATTTTATTTTTTTAAAGGATAGAAGCACAGTGGCCATGAAGTGGCCACAGCACTCAGAAACCCATCCCCTTTGCAAAGGAAATAAATTGACAGCAATGTTCACACAGGCTGAAATGATGAGGAATGAAGTGAAGTGATTCATCATTAGTACAAAATAAAACAACCCTCCTGGCAAGGGGAAAATACATTGGAAATAAATCACTGACCAGGAAAATGAGTTGATCTTCGCCCATCCCTGTATTCTCCCAGCCCCTTAGTACAAGAAATAAAGCCATGGAAACTAGTTTTAAAAATTAACTGCTAGGGTTAATGAGACTTATGGAGGAACTGACTCACCAAATCCCCATGGATTCAATGGGCTTACTGTAGTGCAATTTACTATGCTAAGCAACATGATTTTGTCAATTTATGGCAGGATTTTTGTGTTGTGTTTAATAAAAGTTTCTGCATATTGCCAGATATATGTACCCAAATGAGAAATGGTAACACATGAATATTAAGTATACTTAGGAAATTACAGTAACCTCATGTGGCAATTTCGCATTATTTATGTGTGTGTGTGTGTGTGTGTAGGTTTGTATTAATATGCATAGTGAGTGGGTTTTGCTTGGCAGCAGTAGGCTGGATGCACAGGAGGATAATATGTCAAAACATTTAGGAGAGGTGACAGCATATGTGTGAGGGGAGCTGCATGTATGCTGCCTGGTTTGAGAGATGCTGTTTAACATATAAGGTGAATGTGTGTTCTGAACCCCACCTCCTCCAGTGGGCATCCACTCGGAGGCAGTGCCCTGACTTCCCTGCCCCACCTCCTCCAGAAGCTGCGTCTGACTGGGCACCTGCTGTAGGAGGCAGGGCACAGAAATGCATCACAATTGCAAACTATCTGTTGGGCTGAGGGCTGAAATGGCACAAACCAATGAACTGGCAAATACATTTAGATTTTGTGTAAAAACAAACATATACATAACAAAATGTACTTAAATTGTAAAGAAGGAAGGAAAAGAGCTTTCAGCTGTCTGATAAAAAAACTTTCTAGATTTTAACTCTGAAACTTTTTTTTAAAAAAAATCTTCTTTTGGTTGTTGGTGGAAAAGTGAAGGAACTGGTTTTTGGTGTTGAGAGTGAACTTTGCTATGCAAGGGGAGGACAAGGGCTGAAATGGAGACCAATGCCTCCAAAAGCAATGTCCATCCTAGAGGGAACACTGAGCATAAAAACTCTTGAATTTAAAATCCAGCTGTATCTGAAAGTTTTCTCAGTTGTCTTTGACTGGCAGTGACCATTTCATACATAAAAGCCAGCACTACATAGAGACTAAATGGATATTTGTTCTTCTGTGCTGTGTTTCTCACTGTTCCTTCTGATATTTTTTCCTCCAACAACTGTATTTTACTTCTGAAAAATCATAACTTAAAAAGATTTTGTCCGAACTTCACCAAATTTGGCAGTGAGCAAGAGCATATTGTCTGCTACGTCTGTGCCACATTTATGGTGATATGAAGCCTGGTTTCAGAGTTATAATTTTTTTGTTTAAGCTGTGCCTCATTTTTAGAATTGCCTTATAGAATGTTGATTTGCTCTTCTAGCACAAGATAACTGCTACACTCTTGTGCAACAATAATATAGCACCTGCTCCTTATTTAATCCTGAATTCAGCACATCTACAAAATTGCTGTCTGCATATGAACCCCAGAAAATGAGCATGATGGCATATCTCAAAGAAGGGGATATATGATCAATGGAATAACAATCTTCTTATCTAATTCGATGGATGGATGGATAACAGGCATATGGGCATAAAGAAATCATAGTCAAGGACAAACAGATCTGCTGAAGATACCTTTCTTCTTCTACATTGATGCTTGTCCTGTGCTGTCCCACACATGTGCATGTGTGTATTTTTTTTTTAAAAAATGTGTATTTAGTACGCATTTGCCAAGCACCTCCATTGATTCAAGCATATTTCAGAATAAATTTTAGAAAAATGTGCAATGTTTTTGCCCATTTTCCAATGTGCACATGTTGCCAAATACACTTTTATTTTATGGAATACATAGTCTGTAACTATGGCAGATTGCATCCTTTTTCATGTTCTGTTCAGGAAAGTGCAGATAAATGCCTTGAAAATCTCTGCAGGCTGAGTATCTTGCATATTCCAAATCATGGCTATAGAGACTATCTTTTTCTCCCAATGATGGTGTTCATTTTTTATTGCAATGTGAACTTCCTACCCCAGCCCTGTTTTTTTTAAAGCTATCAGACTGTTGTCAACCTCTTCCTATTTTCACAATTAGGCATGTTTCTCAATATGCTCCTTGAGGAGCCCCGAGAACTGTTAAGTGATGTGCTGTGGGAACATATATGGAGAGATTATATCTGAAACTTTTGTTCTCAGTCATTAGAAACACTACCAATTTCTTTCAGGATATTAACTTTCAAGGTTTCCCTCTCTCTTCTCCAGCAGTCCATGAATTCAAAGGGAATCAAAATTAGAATTAATTTAGGATACAACCGAGCAGGAAGTAAGGAGGTTTGATCTTTTTGAAGACATTGAATGCTGTGTTCCTTGTCTAAATAGACACAGACGTCCACTAGCCTCTGTAAATTTGTAGATTTCATGCAAGTCCTTTTATCTCCCTCTTGATTAATGAGTGTTTTCGTTGTTGTTGGCACTATCTTCCATACAATTAATTTTGCCATTGATCCTCAGTATTAGACACACTTACCATAAGCAAAGGAGTAATGGCCATATCCTTGTGTTAGGCAAGAAGAAATAGTCCTGGTCCTTACAGGAAGCAGAAAGAAAGAACTTCAAACCGGTCTGCACAAGGGGAAGGGGAGGACTAACATTCAGGACAGTTCTCCCTGACATTTAATTAGTACGCTGACCAAATACATAAGATCTGCCATCAGTTATCATCTAGTTAGCTTTCAAACTGAAACAAAGAAAACAGCATTTTAGCAATACAAATGTATATAGCCATAAACAATAAAAATGCTGCATGATATATGTTAATAATGAGGGAAGCATAAAATAATTTGCAACTTAGAGGACAATATGTGGTAAAAAAAAAAAAACCTCATGGGCAATCTCAGCAGTCAAAAAGGCCATTCCCCCCCACCCCCATTCCACTGAGGGCTGAACTAAAGGTAAAGGTTCCCCTTGACATTTAGCCCAGTCGTGTCCAACTCTAGGGTGCGGTGCTCATCCCCGTTTCCAAGCCTTAGAGCCAGCGATTGTCCAAAGACAGTGCCCCTGATCACGTGGCCAGTGCGACTAGACATGGAACGCCATTACCTTCCCACCGAGGTGGTACCTATTTATCTATTTGCATTTTTACATGCTTTCGAACTGCTAGGTTCGTAGGAGCTGGGACAAGCGACGGGAGCTCACTCCATCGTGTGGATTCGATCTTACAACTGCTGGTCTTCTGACCTTGAAGCACAGAGGCTTCTGTGGTTTAACCAACAGCACCATGATGTCCCTCCAATAGCTGAACTAGGCCCCTGAATAACAGTTTTTGGCCATTTCTGTTTTTCACTTGGAAATATGAATTGCCTGAAAGGTAACTTCTGTTTTGTCTTTTTTTAGTGGGGGAGGGGAGACTTGGGGCAGAGGCATTTTGTGGGTTGAGGGTCTAAGGTTCCCAATGCAAAAATGGATAGTCCTGTAAGTCTCTAGGAGGAGAAGCAAGGGTTTTGTGAGGAGTTCTCAGGTAGCCTCAGGTGCTGAAACAAACCAACAAACCAACAAATCCTTGGAATGCTGCATATTGACCAGACTGCACTAAAGCATTTGGAGTCCAAGTAGTTCTTTAAAGCCCTAAGTAAATTTTGAAAAGGCAGGTTTGGGCCTGTTATTATGCAAAGTGAGGCAATGACTCCAGATGGAAACAAGGTGAACAGAGCTTAGTGCCATTTAGACTGGTCTGCTTTCTTTAAGCTATTGAATTGTCCTAGGCTGGCTCTGATATTCAGCAAGGACCAAAGCCAGAGCATAAAGACAATACTAGGAAGATCTCATGGTCAGTGTGCCACCAACAGAGAGGCCCTCTCAGTAGCATCTTCTCCCTTTGCTTGGCAGGGAAGATGGAGCAGGGCCTCTGAAGAGGCTCTTAAGCTTCAGGTAGGTATATATAGCTCTGAGGTGGAGCACAGATCCTGTAGAGAAAAGACCTATATATATGGCCAAGAGAGATACTGACTACTGAAAAACAGAATAGCTCTGAGGTGGAGCACAGATCCTGTAGAGAAAAGACCTAGGTTGGGAAGTGACAAACTCTGTCTCGATTTTGTTACATTTGTCCAAATTCCAGCTGTAGTTTCTTCTTAACCTTGTTCCATATGAAGCTCGGATGCTTCCCGTGCTTACAACATGTGCATGTTTTTGAACATTTTTTTAATGCAGCAGTAGGGCTACTACTCTTTGGGGCCAGTCTCAAGCGATTCCCCAACAGAAGGAAGAGCCACTTTAAGGGAGATTGCTCCCTCCAAAACAACAACTTCTGGTGTGATCAGGTGCACACCCTTCCAGCCATCTGATCACATCCTCAGTCCCACAGCTGGGCCTGAAACACCAGAAGTGGGAAATACATATTGAAGACAAAGCAAGCATCACATGGCCAGACTATGTAACTGAACTCCATAGACCCTGTGAAGAAATGGCTTGGAGTCAGGGAGAGGGAAAATATCTTTTTTAAAACAATTCCAGTTAAACAAGTTATGAAAGGGGATGTAAGTTTGGAAAAAAAAGTCATATTTATAGTTGATCACATTATAGCCATGTAGCCAATCCTCTTCTTTTGTTAATACCCCATAAAGTATCAACACGGTTAGCTTAACTCTAGATCAGAGGCATAAATGTATGCTGCATTGGAAATCAGATGATAAATCTTTTTCAGAAGCTGAAAAATAAATGACAACCTAAGGTTTACAACAGCTGCTGTGGCTGAATAAACCATGAACTTTATATTGTAAGGTAAGTATCCGAGGCAAAGCTCTAGGCACATCTCAAAGACGCTGGATATTAAAAAAAATAATTTGGTTTTTATTAGCCATGGGTTACTGCTGAATAAATTAAAAGAAACTTTTGATGGATAGTGTTATTGGTGTTTTGCTGCAGTTTAAAATGCACCCCGTGCTGCTGTATGATTGATAGAATTGGTTGCCACAAGGTTTCCTTATGTTTCAAAGTGTCATCAGGAGTCCTGATTTTCACTTTCAAATGATTAAGGACTTTCGAATTTTGAGAAATTGGTTAGGTAACTGGTATCCCTTACTATCAGGTAATTGTGCCTTTGTGTTACTAAGAACAAAGAGCAAATGGCAGTGGAGTATAATAAGAGTCTAGTTCCCCTGTTGACCAAGGAAGGAAGACTCTAAGAAGAGACATGTACAATTCTGTTGATGTTTAATTTCATGTTGAATTGGAATCTTAAGTGCAGGTTTCTATGGTGAATGTCTGCTGATAGAGTACAAAATCCAACAGAAATAGGACAGACATTATGAAGAAACTGAGAAATTGAGGGACATAGAACTTGGCCTCCATCTTGGAAAATCAGGTTTCCTTCCATGTTTGTGGAAACAGTTGGCTGAGAATTGTGGCAGAGCCCACCTGGTAACAAGGGAGAGGAGTACCTGCAACAATTTTTTTGTCAGAGAAGCCTTCAAGGCTAAGCTATTTGGTTCCCTGGTGCTGTACTAACTGGAAAATGAATTGAGATGGGAACAGAAAGTGCTCTGGTCTATCTGGAACATGGCAGGAACTGCATGTCTTATTGGAGGACCAGGTGGAAAGGTCTAGAATGGGATATTTACTGTATAAAAAGAAGGATTCAGAAGTTATTTTACTTGGCTGAACTTGCCTCTCAGGAGATGCTATGCCCAGTTGCTTTCTTGCTGTGTGACAAAGGTCTCCTGAGTCCTTATCTATTACTCTATCCACTATACCAGTGGTTCTTAACTTGGTTACTTAGGTGTTTTCGAACTGCAGCTCCCAGGAACCCCAGCCAGCACAGATGGTGGTGAAGGCTTCTGGGAGTTGCAGTCCAAAAACACCTGAGTAACCCAAGGTTAAGAACCACTGCACTGTACCATTCCTAATTTACTTTTGTTAATTTAGTTGACACCAGTTGACACTAAATAGCAATGTATATTTCAGTGTTCCTTATTATGTATTTTTGAATTATAAAGTGTTATCTGAATTCTCTATATTAATAATAATTACGCAAAGCATTAATTAGTTTGAACATAATAATTTTGATGGAATTGTGGGAAAATGTACAAGAAGAACAAGTTCAAAGTAATAAGTGGAGTACTCATATCACTAGGTGTTTAGGAGAAGGAAAACTCCGATTTCAAACCTCCACTGCCTTGTGGCTATATCCACTGATGGAAAAGGCTTCAGGAGTTAACCTAGAGGCAAAATCCGGAGCTGGAGTCCCGAAGGCAGTTCGTGTCGTTCTGCCAACTCCTGCGACGTTGCTGGAACCAGTTGTATTGGTTCTTGCCTTTCCATTGGACCATTTCAGCAATGTGGAGAGGGGGGATCTGCTGCTTGGGTAACAGCCTATTCTCCATATTACCTTACCCGGGCTTCAAGCTCTGGAGAGGACACTCCTCAATTCAGAGCATGTTACCATAGTGTCTCGAGACTGAAGGATGCCTATGATGATAGGTGTTTAAATTATGTCTTAAATCATTACATTACTTCACCCAAATAATGTTTTAATGCCTTAACAGCAACAGCAACAGCAACAGCAACAGCAACAGCAACAGCAACAACAACAACAACAACAACAACAACAACAACAACAACAACAACAACAACAACAACAACAACAACAACAACAACCTTAGAACTGCAGAACTGCAGAACTGGAAGGGACCCTATGGACTATCAAGTCCAGCCCTTCTCAGGGAGGCCCAGTGGGGAGTTGAACTCTCAAACTCTGACCTAAGCCACTGAGCTATTCAGCAGTTCTGATCCTTTAAGGTTGTATCTCTACTTGTAATGTGTTAATCTTAAAACCTGGACACAACTTATTTCCCTTCAGAGTAGTTGATTGGGACATTATGATTTCTACTTCCTGTTACTGGTAATAGATTGCAACAAGCTTGTGGAATTTCTTCATCTCTGCCTTACAATAATGTCTGAGTAGAATTAATCTGTGAAGAATTTGTCTCTACCTTTAGCAAGCAGAAAGATTCTCTGGACTTAAAGTACCTTCACTGTTGAACCCATGTGTACGCTCTCTGAATGGTGTACAGATGCAACCACACACATTGTGACTGTAACTAGGTTCTCAGAGGCTTTAGATGGCTGCACTAAACATTTATTCATGCATGCCACTGTGGAGGAGTAAGTGTACAACCTAAAGGAAACACCAAGCAAAGATGTCCCAATAGAAAAAGGCAGCCACCAAAAAAAAAAAAAAAAAAACCCTCTGAGAACCTAGCAGCTAGAGAGAGTCTATTCTGGAAAATTAAAGAAGATAGAGAGAGATAGCTCCATCATCTATGATTACTCTCATTATACATAATGTTGCAAGAGACATGGACTAGAATATGATGTGCACACAAGAGTTTTTGACATCAAGGATAGCCAGTCTCTTAGGCAGTGCATGAGACTACAACCTCTCACAACAAATGTGTGTTCAGCATTAGCAACAACATTCTGGCCAGTCCACCCAAACTCCTCAGCAGTTTCTCTCTTTCATACGACAGAGCTGGATATGCAGTTCTGTATTCCCTAAACAGATGGAGTGGAGGATGCTGACCCATCACTACTAGAGAAGGAAGCTTCCATATGGCAACCTTATTTTTTGACCTAGGTCAGTGGCGGTTGCTGACTTTGATTTCAATGGGCTAGTGAATTTGTTTTGGCTTTTAGTCTACATTATACAAGGCCTATTATATATGTTTGTTTGTTTGTTTGTTTGTTTGTTTGTTTGTTTGTTTGTTTGTTTGTTTGTTTGTTTGTTTGTTTATATGTTGAGCTCTGTCCCCAAAATATGCTCAGCATCTTGGAGATCTCCTTTAAAGTTTGGAATAAAACCCAGAACAGGTGCACTACCCTAACAAAATTGGAGTCAGAGACTGCAATGCCTTTAGGCAACAAGATGTGTTGGGCTAAGCTTGGCTGCTATCACACCATCTTGGCCAATAGTTTTCTGTTTTCAAGCGAAATATCTGGCCAGCATATTTTGGTACTTTGGTCTTTGCACATTGGCTTTCCGAACTTATTTTAAAAATTGAGTGTGTTCAGTACTATGCTGTGCTGATAATGTGGATCATTTGGGATTGATCTCTATAAATACTAACTTTGCCAGTTGGCCTTGTCTGTTTACAGCGTTCTCTTATGCCTTCCCTGGCTTTTTGCTTGGATTTTGATGAAGATAAATATAATGCTTCTAATTTATTTTAAATGTATCAGAATGGTAAATCAATTATACATGGAACCCATCGTATGGTTAGTAAGCAATATTAGCTGCACAACAAGGCAATTTCAAATTCAAAAAGCATTGCTTAATTAATAAGGTGTGTGTGGGGAGCCATGTTATACATTGATCAGACAAGATTTTTGATTAACAGAAGTGCTACATATCATGAGGATGCAGCCAAAAGAAGCCTCATGGGCTCTATCCTCACATTTCAGAAAAATAATTAGTTTTCGAGCTAAAATTTTCCCCTGGCTGGTTTAATTAAAAATAGAAATAGGCAAACACTCAGTGGTAGTAGATGGATGCCAATGAGTTATCTACACATCTTGAGGTCCTAAGGCAATTCTACAGCTCAAGAATTATTAAAAACCTTTTTTAAATAAACATTAGAATTATTTTTTCCCTTGTTAGCTCCGTTTTCAGTTCTTATGGTTTTGAGATTCTATCAGATATTTCCTTGAGAACAACATGCAAAGTGGAAGTCAGTGATATTTGAAAAGGAACAACCCAAAGTCACTTTACACACTTCATAGAAACAGTAAAGAACAGGAAGCAGTAGGCTTCATGTGCATTTTATACCCACCCTCAGGTCTATATTTTGTACAGTGCCGGAAGTTAACTCCCTCTACCATTAAAGTCCTTTCTCAGATTAATGGGGAACCATATCACTAAAGGGCAGGAGTGGACTCGTGCTATGCAGGCCACATGAGGACCCTTTGGAGCCTAAATATATCCCCACCACCCCAAAAACGTTTTTTTCTGGGAAAAAACCACAAAGGGCCAGAAAGTTTCCTTTTGCCTTATGGTGGCATTGGGGGGGGAATTCACCATGTTTTGAGGGACCCCAGATTTCCTACGGCTCCCACACATGTGAAAAGTATATTTTTTAAAATGTATATTTTAGCCACTAGAGGATGTGGTCTCCCCCCCCCCCCCAACAGTAAATAAAGAGATGAGAAACAGTTGATGGGTCAAACTCAGGGCACAACTTTATTGACTATTTAAATAGTTGAACTGAGGTGGGCCAAAAATAGTGCATTGTGCCTATGAACAGGAGAAGGTGGACCAATTAGGCCCCTCTCCAGTCCCAGGCAAGCCAGTCCCTGCTCTGGGGGGATGCTGTACCCTGCCAGCATTGCCCCCAGCCAGTCCAAATTGGGGAGACATCTTTGGGCCCATCTCCATCCTGATTCTAATGAACCAAGGTGGGTCATCACTCAAGGCTGCCTCAGAAGGCCATCCCTGCTTGTGTACCTCAATCTCACAAATCATGGTACCCATTCAGGGCACCTAATAACCAAAAGTACCCTGTGGGGCTCACCACTACCAACCCCTCTCCATGCACTACCCTCCAGGTTGTGACCTATTTAAATACAATACTGCCCTAAAATCTGCCCTTTTGCCCCCTCAGAAACAGAATGGGACAAGTGAAAATCACCCAGGCCCCATTTGTATTCTAATCAGGGTAGCCAGGCTCAAAATTCCTATCTGGTGCCAGAAGGTGACCAACCATCACCCTGGCTCACAAGTTTCTCATGGCAAAAAAGGATCAGCTCTGGGGTGGGGCTCACTATATAAGAACTTTGCCCCACCCCTGAACTGACATCACTGCACTGTGATGGCATCACATGCTAGTCCCACCTCTACCAACTGCAAGGTGAAGAACCCTTCCCTCCACCTCAGCTGCTTCACTGCAAGGGTCCTGGAGGCAGCATTCAGAAGAGACCAAAGAGGCATGCAAGCTTATATTTTTGGACTACAGCTCTCAGAACTGCCCATACTGCCCAGGGAACAAAAATGAAAATCAAACCTCTAATGAGAAAAACACGTTTGTATGAATTTTTGGAGAGGGAGTAGAAATAATGGGAGAAGTTGTTTTCCATCCAATATCCAAGACATACAGGATCAGCCCTGATCTTTTTTCACAGAATAAGTCTTATTACATGGATTTTTCCACTTGACTTTTCTGTCAAAGTTATTTTTGAAGGGCATTTTGAGGGCACTGTCTTCTCCTCAATGTTATATGTTTTCTTCTGTTGTAAAATGATTTTTATATAAAGCTCTAATGTAAAAAAAGAAGAGAAGTCCTGTCACACACATCTTACAACTGTAGAGAAGAAATAGAAGAGGAAAGATTTGAAGGCATAAGAAATACATAAGAGAAAGCGGGAGTAGGAAGAGCAAAAATATTCAAGGAGTGTGAGCAAATCCAATTACTTACACATAGGCTACTTATCAATACCCTTTTAGAAATCTACAGTTAGCTTTGAGAACTGAATGTATTATCCACACAAGAAGAATTCTATTAAGTTAATATGTCATTCTGTTTAATTTGTAACATAATTAACCACATTCACTAATGCCTCCATATTGTAAGCATTATTTAAGGTAATTTTAAGGCATGCTTGTTTTGCAAACCAAGACATAATAAACTGCATGATTTAAATCTACTTTGCTTATTAAAATGAATTTAATTAAAATCAAACCTTCATTACCAGCTCAGAAGAAAATGATCAATCTCCAGCAAGTTTGCAACAAACAAATGCAGACTTCAAGAATGATTCAAATAGTAGTAGCATTTAAAAAGGGATTATACAGGAAACACGTCTAAGTAATATTGTTTTGCAGGCTGGAATTCATGTCACATGATTAAACATTTGTTTGAGGTTAGGAAGGTAGGTCAATAAAAAGAAAGCCTCTACCTTCTTAAGCCTGTATTTGAGCTGTGAATATACTGGGATGGTGGGAGTTGTGAATGTGTGCCACACTGCCACTAAGAATGTGGTTTTACTGTTCTTTTTAAATACATGACTAAAATGAAAATGGTTGAAAATTCTCTGCCTACATAATAAAAGCCCCCTCCAGCACCTTCCTTTAAAGGAGAGCTCCTGGTCTTGGATACTTCTAGGAGTAATGATTCTCCCCTGTTTTTTGTCCAATATTTTTCAGTGGGGAAGCCAGGATGACCCTAGGAGCCACAAAAAAGTAATTGAAAAAGGTCACTGAATTATCATCTTCACAATAGGCCATGCCACTTTCTCTCACCTTCTCATATGGTTGCTCTGAGGATAACCTTGCATGCTACTTTCAGCCCAGTGGGGGAATGATGAGATATACAGGTAGCTAATAAATACATACATGTTTTACTACAAACAACCAGAGAAAGCCTAATTCCAGTTGTCAGTCCCAATCAGAACAGATCTGTTAGTGGAATGTATACTGTATAAGTATTGACCTACCATATTCTCATTGATTCAGTTGATCTCTTCTAGTTGGGCTAACATGTGAACTGAAGTAAATCTCCATACCTAAATCCCTCAGAATACCATGCCAATAGAAAGGCATTGTTGTATGAATTGTAAAACTGAGGTAACTTAATTTATAATTTCCTTGACTTTTTGGCTCCTAGAAGCACCTTGGAGTTTTCTCCCAAATATTTTCCATTATCCAATAAATGTTGGTTGGTTGGTAGGTCAAGATTATGGTTTTATGCTGAATGCTACACAGGTGAGGTTATATTAAACTATGTGGAAATTGACAATGCCTCATGAATTTTCCTTTCACAGGGTGAATTCACTTAAATATACAGATAGCAGGTGAAACAATGTTTGATTGGATTAATTGAACAATAAACAATAAATAAATAAATATGGCAAGAAGGATTTCAAGGACCACACAAAATTTAGGTTATGAGAGCAAATATAAACATCAAACATTCGAGGCAGTCTAATTGCTTAACTATTTAGAGAGGTTGGCTGGCTGCTGTGTTGCCCTGGAAACAGCCTAGAATGCAAAGGAGATATTCAGATGTCATACATGATGTCATAAACAGCATAAATCCCAGTGGTTAGCAAAGTGACAGGCAGGTAACTGTCAGACTGAATCTGAATACCTTTGGGATGGCTGTTCATTACAGGTGAGGAATATGTTTAGTTTAGAATTATCTGTTACTTGTTAAAGGGGATTCATTTTTCATTGATTGCAGGTTAGCTTGTGAACTTACAATGCACCTGAAATTAGCCCAATATATGGGTGGCCTAAAATCCATTCCCACAAGACAATCAAACTGATGTATGTTGAAGAGATTGAGTTATCAAGATTAAAAAGTATGACACTCAATCAAGGACTATAGAGCATTATATAATACCTCTTGGAGCCTGTGGTGGTTTGTCATAGCTGACATTTACCTCTGAAATTGTTAATTCCAGTGTAAACCAGATAATCATGGCAATCATATAAGAGTTCACTTGGGTATCAAGGTTTATGTTGATTAAATGCTCCTGCCTAGCTTACCAGAAATGTATCTTCTGAATTTGCTCCATCACTCTCAGAGGATAAGAAAAAGCCATTGCTTCCACTCAAGGTGAAATAAGCACAGAAAAATAATTCCAGGCAACATCAGCTTGTTTAATTCTACAACTTTTATTTATCCCCATTGCTTCTATGAATAAAAATCCAAGAGTTATTGAAAACATAAAACTTTTTGAGAAGTCAAAGATATGTGACCTCTAAATATCATTCTCATAGCTACGAGCAAAATCTATAGGTACACATGCCTAAAAAGATTATTATTATTATTATTATTTATTTATTTTATTTCTATCCCGCCTATCTGGTCATATTAGACCACTCTAGGCGGCTTATAATCAAAGACAACAGTAAATTTTAAAAACATTATGGCTAGACAAAAATAAAAATCAAAGAAAATATGAAAAGGAAAATTCGTCAGGGGTTATCTGTTGGGAAGGCCTGCCTATACATCAGTGTTTTTAATTGTTTCTTAAAAATGCCCAGCGAGGGAGCCGCGCGAATCTCAGGAGGTAAGTTGTTCCAGAGGCGAGGAGCCACCGCCGAGAAGGCCCGATTTCTGGTCTTTTCCTTCCGGGCCTCTCTCGGCGTCAGGCTCCTCAGCCTCACCTCCTGGCTCGCTCGAGTGACACGGGTAGATCTTGGTGGGAGAAGGCGTTCCACCAAGTATCAAGGTCCTAAACCGTTTAGGGCTTTGTAAGTAAGCATCAACACTTTGAAGTCGATGCGGAACCGGATGGGCAGCCAATGCAATGCGGCCAGAGTGGGCGAGATATGTTGGTATCTTCTCACTCCACTGAGTAATCTGGCCGCAGCATTCTGCACCACCTGTAGTTTCGTCAGCAGCCTCAAAGGTAGCCCCACGTAGAGCGCATTACAGTGGTCTAATCTTGAGATTACAAGCGCATGTACCAAAGTAGTGAGAGCCCCCACATCAAGGTAGGGTTGCAGCTGGGCTATCCGCCTAAGATGGAAAAATGCAGTACAGACCACGGACGCCACCTGAGTTTCCATAGTGAGCGCCGGGTCCAGATGAATCCCCAAGCTGCGAACCCCATCCCTGGCAGGCAGGGTCACACCCCCAAAGATGAGGGAGTTTCCCAAATCCCCAACTGTGGGAGCGCCCACCCTCAGCACCTCTGTCTTGTCCGGGTTCAGCCTCAGCCCGTTCTCCTGCATCCATTCCCGTACGGTCTCCAGGCAATGCTGAAGGGACAGAACGGCATCTCCTGCAGTTGGAGAAAAGAAGATGTAGAGCTGCGTGTCATCCGCATACTGGTGAAGATGAAGAGTGGATTTAAGTTTCAGACAAGTAGTCAGAAAAAATAGGTTTCAATTTTAACTTTTAGTTGTAAAAGTTATAGTCAAGAATTTAAATCATATTTCAACCCAAAAATACAAGAGATTATAGCCTTAAAAAGTAAATTTTTAAATAATTTATTAAAGCAGAAGCACATTTTTAGTCTTTTATCATATTTGAACACACATGTGAAAAACTAACTTTTCTAACTGCTCACCCATCCATTTCTGTATGTTTATTGTTATAATTATGTTTGTCTATTTATGCTACTTTTTTGAAGCCACCAAGAGCAGTGGCTTGCCTCTAAATAGACAGGATATGAATCGAATAAATAAATAAATACATAAATTTGAAGTTCCTTCTTGTTCCAACCTCCATGTTATAATCACATTTCACATTTCTAGTGCTATAAAGTCTGTGCCCTTAATCATTTAATACTTTATTTATACAAAATTGGAAACCTTGACATTCCCTCCTTGTAGCACTCACCCTTATTATGTTAAGTAGTTATGAATATTCATGTTGTAGGCTAATGTTACTAGGAGGTGTAGTTGAGAGAAATGTAATAAAGAGGCAGAGTCAGAGAGTGAAAGCAGTCAATCAGTCAGTGGGAGAGAGAGAGAGTGGAGAAGGAGAGTGCGGTATTTGGGATATCTGATGAGAGATTAGAGTGAAAAGTGAAGAAGAACTGTAATAACAAATAGAAGGTTGAGATTGATGATAATAGAAGTTACCTATGATTAATAATATCTGTAATCAATAAACAAGCTTTATTTAAAAGACAGTGAAGTCTGAACCTGCATCTTCATAATTAAAGTTGATTTAGTGATCAACTGGTGGCAGCGGGGTAAAAAGGAGTAGTAGTTTGCCTTTGTGTGCTCTGTGTTGGGAGGGGCAGGCAAGGGGCATGAGGACAAACACCACAATTGGTGTCCAGCAGTTGGATAAAAAGAAATCCTGTGAAGCCTGAGTTTGGATACGAAGAAATCTAGTCAAGCCTGAGTTTAAAAAGAATTTTTCTTGAGTCAAGAGGTCTGTGGCAAAGAAGTTTGGTTCCTCACTAGAGCTTTTGGGAAAAGTTTAGTGGTGGGGGCTTCTGAACCCAGATCTGGAGGGGTCTAAGATGGGGAACGACTCAGAGAGATAATTCCTGTGTATTTTTACCTCAAGATTTGAAGGCCCAGTGGGCTAGCTTAAGAGACAAGGCTCTAAGAGTTTAGAGAGCACTTGTGGAAAAAGCAGAAGCCAGGGGTCAGAGCAGATCTGAGGGAAGACAAGAAAAAGCATTTGCTTGAAATAGAAATAATTTCAGTGACTGGAAGTAAAAGAAGAAAGACAGGTCCATTATAAAATCAGTAGAAACACACTCTAGAATAAGTAGCTCAGATAAATATGCCCCCCAAAGGAACTAAAAGGCCAGTAACAGTGGAAACTGAGTCTCAAGAGGCACAAAATTTAGTACCTCAGGAAATGGAGGGAAATGGAGACCCTTTAACTCCAGGAGAACAGTTAGAAACTGAGGAAAATATCTCAGAAAGACCAGGTGTCCTAAGCTCTCAAGAGTTTCAAATTGGAAATTACAACAGGAATTTAAATGGAAAGAATTGGAGATCAGAGAGAGAACCAGGGAATTAGAAATTAGAGAAAAAGCCAGAGCTGAAGCTCAGGAATTACAGCTTAAAGCTGAGCAAGAGGCCAGACAAATCGCATTTGAGCAAGAGGCCAGACAAATGGAATTAAGACAGAAAGAGATGGATTTTCAAATACAAATTGAGACAATTGGAAATAACCTCTCGAAATAAAAACCATGATAACAGCCCCAATGATGGAATTCTGCCTAAAATTGATCTTAAGAAATTTCCCCAATATAAGAAAGGGGACTGTCCTGAGTCTTATCGCTTTTGACCTGGGACTTTAATATCCGAGATAGTGAAAGGATAATTGGAGAATTGCTTGAGATTTATCCTCAGATTCCCCTAGAACAGGCTACAGATTTTGAAGCCTATAGAAAAATGGTATTTTCCAGATATTGGATAAATGCAGAACATCTCAGGTGAAAATTCTGTAACCTTACTAAAAGGCCTGAAGAATCTTATGCTCAGTTGGTGTCTAAGTTACACCAGTATCTGGACAAATGACGACACGTGAAAAAGTTATTGTGACAAACCCAGACCTACTGGGATATGCCACACGTTTACTAAGCTGCCACCAACCATTCCCTTTAATAAGTCACACAGACCAGGGATGGATTTTCAACAAATAAAAGAATAAGGTTTATTTAAAACACACACAGGAAAAATAAAATGATCAGGTGAATAAGATATAGTAACGTGGCTTAGTCTCATTCATACATGCATACAGTTTGGTTCACACAGAACCCTTAACTTGAAGCACAGACCCTGAACCTATCAGTTCTGGCTAACCATTCAGACACCTGAACCTATCAGGTTGGTACTGACACACAGTAGTACCCTGTCTGACACACAGACTCCCACACCAGCTTCTTCTTCCCAGCTGCTGCTTCGTCTTCACATCCCAGCGTCTCCTCTTCACCACACAGGCTTCACATATATATACAGTACAGCCCCTCCTCCTGATGTCCCGCCTTCCACTCCCCATAGGATGGAACTTTCCCTCCAAACCCATGACAGACAGGTAACATCAGTGCTGTATGTAACACCTCCCCTCTTTAAAAGTTGTTTTGTAGGGGGAAAGCTAAGGTGCTTTTCACCAAAAAAACAACCTGTATAAAATACACAAAAACAGTTATACATACCATATTATACTTACTCATACTTACACTCCAAGTTAACCATAGCAAATATGCATTTAAACATTTTACCATATACAGTACATCAATTTACCTTTATTAATACAAACCAAATTCAAAACCCAGGTACATTTAACTTTTTGTCATCATTATATACACATAGTCCATATTCTTTCGCCGTCTTCATTCTTCAGGTCTTCTTGATAAGGCGTCAGCAACACAGTTCACTGACCCTCTGACCACCTTCACTTCAAAGTCATAGTCCTGTAGGTTTAAAGCCCACCTCATAAGTTTGCTATTGTGGGTTTTCATTGTCTTTAACCATTGCAGTGGTGAATGGTCAGTGCACAGAACAAAATGTCTTCCCCAGATGTAAGGCTTGGCCTTCTGGATCGCGTAGACTATTGCCAAACACTCCTTCTCCACGGTTGCCAAATGTCTCTCACCTTTTTGGAGTTTCCTACTCAGGTAGGACACTGGATGCTGGTCACCATTCTCATCCTCCTGGCACAGAACTGCTCCTACCCCGCTGTTAGACGCATCGGTGTAGATGATGAACTCCCGGTCGAAGTCTGGAGCACACAGCACTGGATACTGGACGAGCGCCTCCTTCAACCTCTGGAACGCCGCCTCACAGTCGCTGGTCCACGGGATGCTGTCATCAGTCTTCTCCCTCGTCAGATCGGTCAGCGGAGCCGCAATCTCGCTAAACCTCGGGATGAACTTTCTGTAGTAGCCCACCAACCCAAGAAATGATTTGACTTTTTTCTTGGTGTTGGGTCTAGGCCAATCACGAACAGCTTTTATTTTGGCCTCCAGGGGTTTTATCACTCCTCCCCCTACCATGTGACCCAAGTATTTTATTTCTGGGCTACCCAGCTGCAGTTTGTTTTCTTTGCAGGGCCTGGGCCAAAGCACTCCCTCCCCTGGGTTAAAGTGCCTCTCCCTGCCTTCCTGGTCATCCCAATCTTTCTTTCTGACCTTTTGAGCTTGCAGGGTCTCTGCTGCTAGCTCTAGGTTTCTCTTTAGGTTATTCCTTAAAGAGTCTATGTATGTCACAACGTCTTGTGGGTCATCCTGGGTGATCTGCTCCCAATTTTGTTTGATCAAATCAAGGGGCCCTTTCACCCTTCTCCCAAATAAAAGTTCAAATGGACTGACCCCGGTACTGGCTTGTGGCACTGATCGATACGCAAACAAAAGGGATTGCAGCTTCTGGTCCCAATTGTTTGGATTCTCTGCCAAGTAAGCCCTAATCATGCGCATTAGAGTCCCATTGAACTTCTCAGTTAACCCATTACTTTCAGGATGATAGGCAGTGGTTTCCTTGTGCTTAATTCCACAGATTTGCCATAAGCGTTTCATGAGCTTCGATGTGAACGATGCTCCCAAATCTGTGATTATTTCTGAGGCAAATCCCATCCTGGACATGTACCCCACCAAGGCATCTGCCACTGTGTTAGTTTCAATGTTAGTCAAGGGTATGGCTTCAGGGTACCTTGTGGCATGGTCCACAATTGTGAGAATGAACCTGTTCCCCCTCTTTGTGGCCTTGGGCAAAGGTCCCACAATATCCACCCCTATGCATTTGAACGGAGTGTCAATCACAGGCAAAGGGCACAACTTTGCTTTGGTCCTATCGCGGCTATTCCCCTGCCTTTGACACACATCACATTGTTTACAGAACTCCCTGATCTGCTTCCCTATGTCAGGCCAGTAGAAATTCTGTGTGATTCTCTGCTGTGTTTTGTTCACCCCTAAGTGTGCAGCAAACACGTCAGAGTGCCCCTTTTGTAAGATCATGGGGCGATACTTTTCAGGTACCACCAGCTGACTTCTGATTCCATCTCCCCCTTTTGAGATATTCCTCAGGGTCTCTCTATATAAAACCCCCTTTTTCTCCAGAAATCTCACTGGGGTTTCAGGTGTTAGCTGGGCGTCAGTCACCTGTTCAAAACACTTTTGGAGAGTGGCGTCTGCCTTTTGCTCTTGGCCAAATCGGCTGTCTGTGGTTAAGGTTTCCACCACAGCTTCTGAACTTCCCCCACCTGCTTCCGTCTCTGGCTCATCATTACCCCCTTGAACTGTCCCCGTGGTGGCTTGTGAACGTGTAATCACTAGCACCCGTTTCACATGTTCAGCCAGGTCATTTCCCACGAGCACGGCTGCTGGCAGAGTCGATGAAATCGCTAGCCGCCAAACTCCCCTCCAGCCTTGAAAGTTCACAGGTACCTCTGCTATTGGCAGTGAGATCACCTGCCCCTCAATCCCTGCCACCTTCATGCTCTCATTTGGGATTATAAACTCCCTAGGAATAATATCTGGATGGCACAGGGTCACCTGGGAACAAGTGTCCCGCAGCCCCCTATACTGATGGTCAAGTATTCCTACGTCCACCCCTGCTGTCTCAAACAACTGAGAATCTGTTCTCACCAGCAGGCAGCGCCTGACTTCTACAAGAGGACCATTTTCCTCAGCCTGATCAGCAGATGTAGCTGTTCCAGATTGAGTAGCCATGGCAACAGGCTCCCTCAGTGACAATGAGCCTTGCTCTTTCTGGACACAGAACACAGCTTTTGGCTTGGTTCCACTCGAATCCTGAGGCACCATTCCTTTTAGCTGCTTTAATTTCTCACACTCTGAGATTAGATGGCCCTTTCCCTGACAGAAATAACATTTTCTGGTGTATTTTGATTCTCTCTCATCTTGTTTTGGTTTTCCCTCCAAAATCTGAGGTCTTAGTTTCATGTCTGAGGGCTTCCCTTCACCACGGGCCCCTCCCCCTTGCTGGCTTTTCCCTGGTCCCTGAGAGTACTTAGGGTCCCATGTTTCCCTCATGTTTCCTTCAGAATAATTCAGGTTTTGTTGTGCCTTAACCTGTGTGCCTTCTTTTGGTTTCAGAATAGTTTGTGGCTTTCTCTTTCTTTCACACTCATAAACCATATCCACTGCCACTTTGGATTGTAAATCTTTTCCCTCAGAAAACTCATCTATGCCGTATGCATCCTTAAAAACTTGCCTTAATAGAGTAAACCCAGACCTCTGTTTCTCTTTCAGTTGTTCAATATGTCTATTTTCCATTTGCTTAAATATATTGTCAATATTTTTCATCTCTTCCATATACCTATCCCAGTCATCATCCCTCTTGGATTTTTCCTCACTATTTATTTTCATTTGGCAAGTGGTGCAGCTTTGACAAAATTCTTTTATTTCTTTTCCCATTTTTGGCCAGTAGTACTTCTGGGATACTTTCTGCTTAGTCTTTGCCATCCCTAAATGTCCCGATAGGGTGTCTGTGTGACATTTTTCCATTACTTTCTTTCTATATTTAGAAGGAACTACAAGCAATTTTTCCTTCGTGGAGTTTATTAAGATCTCCCTACATAAAAGGCCTTCACAATAATATCTCTCACGGTTCTCAGGGGTTACTGGACAATTGCTAACCATCTTAAAGCACTGCTGCAAGGTTGGATCTAGTTGTTGATCCCATTTGCTAAACTCAATAGAGTCCTCCCCCTTTGAGTTCTCCATTTCTATTTCTAACTGCCTCATTTGAACTTCATGCTGTTGGGCTATGAGCATTTTCCTGAGTTCTGGGTTCTGCTCTCCTGTGCTGTCACCCTGCACTGAGCCAAATTCATCCTCAGAACCTTGGTCAACCTGGGGGTCTTTCACTTCACCCATTTCTGCCATCTGGCTTCGAGTCAAGGGCATAATCCCCCCTCAGAACAGGCTGCTTTAAAAAGTCAAGCCTCAAAATAAAACGACCACCTTTTTTTTTTTTTCTTGCCTCAGAACCAGCCTTCTAGAGCTTGCTGCTGTTCCTTCAGCACTAAACTTGCAACAGTTGCGAGCCAGAGCCTACCCCCCTCTGCTGGGCCTCTCAGCAGGCAGGCTAGATCACTGTTACTACGCAGTTTTGCCTCAGCTTTTTTTCCGCCAAAACCAGGCTGCCTCAGAGCACCCTAATCTAGTCTTCCCAGTTGGCACGTTCTTCCACTAGCGCACCTCCCCGTGAGGTACACCTAGAAGATTACCTACGCGCCTCAGATTGTCCCTGACTAGACCCCCCTTGCTCTGGGCACACTTGCCAAGGCTTTGCTGGACCGCTGGACAACTGGACCAGTCGTATCCCACACGCTGGACACCAATCAATGTGACAAACCCAGACCTACTGGGACCTGTCACACAGTTACACTAAGCTGCCACCAACCATTCCCTTTAATAAGTCACACAGACCAGGGATGGATTTTCAACAAATAAAAGAATAAGGTTTATTTAAAACACACACAGGAAAAATAAAATGATCAGGTGAATAAGATATAGTAACGTGGCTTAGTCTCATTCATACATGCATACAGTTTGGTTCACACAGAACCCTTAACTTGAAGCACAGACCCTGAACCTATCAGTTCTGGCTAACCATTCAGACACCTGAACCTATCAGGTTGGTACTGACACACAGTAGTACCCTGTCTGACACACAGACTCCCACACCAGCTTCTTCTTCCCAGCTGCTGCTTCGTCTTCACATCCCAGCGTCTCCTCTTCACCACACAGGCTTCACATATATATACAGTACAGCCCCTCCTCCTGATGTCCCGCCTTCCACTCCCCATAGGATGGAACTTTCCCTCCAAACCCATGACAGACAGGTAACATCAGTGCTGTATGTAACAGTTATTTCTCTAGAAGTGATGAAAATTGTGATAGGCTTAGAACAATTTTACTCTATTTTACCTGGGGAATTGCGCTATCCGATTAGGGACAAAAATCCTAAAATTCTAATAGAAGCTGGTGAACAGGCAGATCATATTAGAGAGTACAAAGACCCCAGATTCTCTGAGGTAAAAGTTAACAAGCCAGCCTGGGATGACCATATGAAATCCTTCAACCAACCTTTTTACGAACTGTACCACAGTAAAACAACAGGGAATGAAGGCCAGGGTAGTGCCTTAGCTAAATTAGAACGGCCTAGTCCTCAGAACCAGATGAACTCTGAGGAAAAGTTTACCAAATCTCCCCAGAGTGAAAGAAGGAATTATAGGTGTTACAACTGTGGCCAGTCTGGGCATTTACAGTTCCAATGTACAAGAGATAAATTTAATACTGGGAAGAATGATAATCAAACCAAAAAAGTGTACTGTTTAAAACAAGTTGAATCCTCTGAGGGAGGTAGTAACCAGAGTCTTGTTTCCATGGCAACCACAGCTTCTACTGATCTTGAGGAGGACATTCCTGAAGCCCCTATAGTACATTGTTACTATATCCAAAATGACAATACTCTTCACAAAAATGCTGGTGAAGAGATATTAGTGGAAGGAAAGAAATACATTGCTATAAGGGACACAGGATCTCAAATTTCTATAGTACATTCTGATTCGATAGCCTAGGATGACATAATTCCAGGCAGAACTATGACCTTAAAAGGAATTGGGAACGAATCTGTAGTGCTGAAAGTGGCAGAGGTTCAGATAAACTATGGGAATTTGTCTGGAAAGTGGCAGGTGGCAGTTTCACATGAAATACCAGCTGCTTTTCTAATCAGTTAGGACTTAATAGAGCATGTCAAGAGTGCTTTTATACTTACATGCTGAAAGGGGGACCAAACATCAACCACTGCAGCAGAATTGGATACAGTAGCAGGGGAAGGCCTGGAGAGAGAGAGAGTCCCTTGAATAACCAGATTAATAGTGGTGCTGAAGCTGATTTCATGCTTTTGAAGAATCCCAATAAACATTATTTTGCCCAGGAGCAGAGGGAGGACATTAGCTTGGGGGTTTGCTTTGAAGCAGCCAGAATGCCCACTGTATTGTCTCCTGAATGCCCTGAAAGATTTTACATGGATAAAGACCTTTTGTATACAGAAACTTTAGCCACCCCATACAGAGGAGAAGGAGAACACCAAAAGCAATTAGTGGACCCTAGTAAATACAGGGAGAACATAATAAATCAAGCTCACAGTAGTTTGTTTGGGGCACAAATAGGGATCACACAAACCAAAAGAAGGGTTACCTAGAACTTCTTTTGGCCAGGTATGGGTCTACAGATTACTTATTATTGCAAAACGTGTGATGTCTGTCAGAGACGAGGGACAGGGCAGGATAGGACTAAATCCAAATTATGTCCTTCACCAGTCATCTCTACCCCATTCCAAAGGCTGGGAATTGATCTTGAAGGTCCTTTCCCTAAAGCCACCAGAAGGTGAAATAAGTACTGTGACATCCCCAGACCTACTGGAGTATACCACACTTTAATTAAGCTGCCACCAACCATTCCCTATAAGAAGTCACACAGACCAGGAATGGATTTTTAACAAACAAAAGAACAAGGTTTATTTAAATAACAAACAGGGTAAATAAAAAGATCAAGTAAATAAGATACTGTAACATGGCTTAGTCTCAATCATACATACAACAGTTTGGTTCACACAGAACACTTTAAAGTAAAGCACAGACCCTGAACCTATCAGTTCTGGCTACCCAGATAGAAACCTGAACCTATCAGGTAGGTACTAACTGACACACAGTTGTACTCAGTCTGACACACAGACTCCCACTCTTCCCTCCTCACACAAGCTCCACATATATATACAGTACAGCTCCTCCCCCTGATGTCCCGCCTTCCACTCCCCATAGGATGGAACTTTCCCTCCAAACCCATGACAGACAGGTACCATCAGTGCTGTATGTAACACCTCCCCTCTTTATAAGTTGTTTTGCAGGGGAAAAGCTAAAGTGCTTTTCTCCAAAAAAACAACCAGGATCAAAACACACAAAAACAGATATACAATAACACAATCCCATACTTACACTCTAGGTTAAACATATCAATTAGGCATTTAAACATTAACATTTACAATACATTAAGTTACCTTTATTAATACAAACCAAGCCTGTTCAAAAAAAAAACAGGTACATTTAACTTTTGGTCACCAACATATACATAGTCCATGGTTTCTTCGCCGTCTTCACTCTTCGGGTCTTCTTGACAAGGCGTCAGCAACACAGTTCATTGACCCTCTGACCACCTTCACTTCAAAGTCATAATCTTGCAGGTTTAACGCCCAACTCATAAGTTTACTATTGTGGGTTTTCATTGTCTTTAACCACTGCAGTGGTGAGTGGTCAGTGCACAGAACAAAATGTCTTCCCCAGATGTAAGGTTTGGCCTTCTGGATCGCGTATACTATGGCCAGGCACTCCTTTTCCACGGTTGCCAAATGTCTCTCACCTTTCTGGAGTTTCCTACTCAGGTAGGACACTGGATGCTGGTCACCATTCTCATCCTCCTGGCAAAGAACTGCTCCTACCCCGCTGTTACACGCATCGGTGTAGATGATGAACTCCCGGTCGAAGTCTGGAGCACGCAGCACTGGATAATTGATGAGCGCCTCCTTCAACCTCCGGAACGCCTCCTCACAGTCGCTGGTCCACGGGATGCGGTCATCAGTCTTCTTCCGCGTCAGATCGGTCCGCGGAGTCGCCATCTCGCTAAACCTCGGGATGAACTTTCTGTAGTAGCCCACCAACCCAAGAAATGATTTGACTTTTTTCTTGGTGTTGGGTCTGGGCCAATCACGAACGGCTTCTATTTTGGCCTCTAGGGGTTTGATCATTCCTCCCCCTACTATGTGACCCAAGTATTTTATTTCTGGGCTACCCAGCTGCAGTTTGTTCTCTTTGCAGGGCCTAGGCCAAAGCACTCCCTCCCCTGGGTTAAAGTGCCTCTCCCTGGCTTTCTGCTCATACCAGGTTTTCTGTCTGACCTTCTGAGCTTGCAGGTTTTCTGCTGCTAGCTCTAGGTTTCTCTTCAGGTCATTCATTAAAGAGTCTATATATGTCACAACATCTTGTGGGTCATCCTGGGTGATCTGCTCCCAATTCTGCTTGATTAAATCAAGTGGACCTTACACCCTTCTCCCAAACAAAAGTTCAAACGGACTGAACCAGGTACTGGCTTGTGGCACTGATCGATAAGCAAACAAAAGGGATTGCAGCTTCTGGTCCCAATTGTTTGGATTCTCTGCCAAGTAAGCCCTAATCATGTGCATCAGAGTCCCATTGAACTTCTCCGTTAACCCATTACTTTCGGGGTGATAGGCAGTGGTTTCCTTGTGTTTAATTCCACAGATTTGCCATAACCGTTTCATGAGCTTTGATGTAAACGATGTGCCCAAATCTGTGATTATTTCTGAGGCAAATCCCATCCTGGACATATACCCCACCAAGGCATCTGCCACTGTGTTAGTTTCAATGTTAGTCAAGGGAATGGCTTCGGGGTACCTTGTGGCATGGTCCACAATGGTGAGAATGAACCGGTTCCCCCTCTTTGTGGCCTTGGGCAAAGGTCCCACAATATCCACTCCTATACATTTAAACGGGGTGTCAATCACAGGCAAAGGGCACAACTTTGCTTTGGTCCTGTCACGGTTATTCCCCTGCCTCTGACACACATCACATTGTTTACAGAACTCCTTGATCTGCTTCCCTATTTCAGGCCAGTAAAAATTTTGTGTGATTCTCTGCTGTGTTTTGTTCACCCCTAAGTGCGCAGCAAACATGTCTGAGTGCCCCCTTTGTAAGATCATGGGGCGATACTTTTCAGGTACCACTAGCTGACTTCTGATCCCATCTCCCCCTTTTGAGATATTCATCAGGGTCTCTCTATATAAAATTCCCTTTTCCTCGTGAAATCTCGCTGGGGTTTCAGGTGTTAACTGGATGTCTGTCACCTTTTCAAAACACTTTCGGAGAGTGGCATCTGCCTTTTGCTCTTGGCCAAATTTGCTGTCTGTGGTTAAGGTTTCCACCACAGCTTCGGAACTACCATCATCTGCTTCCGCCTCGGGCCCTTCAGTACCCCCCTGAACTGTCCCCGTGGTGGCTTGTGAGCGTGTAATCACTAGCACCCGTTTCACATGTTCAGCCAGGTCATTTCCCACGAGCACGGCTGCTGGCAGAGTCGATGAAATCGCTAGCCGCCAAACTCCCCTCCAGCCTTGAAAGCTCACAGGTACCTCAGCTACTGGCAGTGAGATCACCTGCCCCTCAATTCCTGCCACCTTTAGGCTCTCATTTGGGATTATATACTCCCTAGGAATAATATCTGGATGGCACAGGGTCACCTGGGAACAAGTATCCCTTAGCCCCCTATACTGATGGTCAAGTATTCCTACGTCCACCCCTGCGGTCTCAAACAACTGCGAATCTGTCCTCACTAGTAAGCAGCGCTTGACCTCCACAAGAGGAACATTTTCCCCAGCCTGATCAGCAGATGTAACTGTTCCAGATTGAGTAGCCATGGCAACAGGCTCCCTCAGTGGCAAGGAGCTTTGCTCTTTCTGGACACAGAACACAGCTTTTGGCTTGGTTCCACTCAAATCATGAGGCAAATTTCCCTTTAGCTGCTTCCATTTCTCACACTCTGAGATTAGATGGCCCTTTCCCTGACAGAAATAACATTTTCTGCTGTACTTGGAGTCCTTCTCATCTGGTTTTGGTTTTCCCTCCAAAATCTGAGGTCTTGGTGGTTTCTTTTCTAGCTGCAATTTCTTCTCTTTTATTCTCAAATCCAGCTCCTTTTGCTTAGCCTCAAACTCAGCCCTGATCTGTAAAATTTCTTCCTCAGCCCTAGCTTTTATCTCTTTTACTTTTTCTTCAGTCTTATCTCTGATTTCTTTTAATTTAATGTCTTTTTGCTGATTATATTTTTCAAGATCTTGCTCACTTTGTCTGACCTGAGCCTCATACTTTTCTCTTTCCGAAATTTCTTCAACTGATAAATTGTTATTTTTCTTATTTAGGAATGTCAATTTTAATTGTGCCATTCTAATTCTGTGTTTCAGTTCCATCTCTTTCATCCTCATGGCCATTCCCCTTTCCTTGGCATCTGCCTCTGCCTGACTGATTTCAGCTCTTTCTCTGGCCTCCCTTTCCAATTTTCTTAACTCAAATGCCATCCTCTCTCTCTCCAATCTTTCTTCTTTTTCCATTTCTACCATTTGGCTTCGAGTCAAGGACATAATCCCCCCCAGAACAGGCTGCCTTCAAAAGTCAAGCCTCAAAATAAAGCGACGACTTTTTTCCTTTTGCCTCAGGAACGGCCTTCTATAGATTGCTGCTGTTCCTTCAGCACTAACTTGCAACTGTTGCCAGGCAGAATCCACCCCCTCTGCTAGGCCTCTCATCAGACAGGCTAGATCACTGTTACTTCACACAGCTTTGCCTCAGCCCTTTCCCGCCAAAACGGGTTGCCTCAGAGCTCCCTAATCTAGTCCCCAATCTGAGTGTGCACGTTCTTCCACTAGCGTACCTCCCCGTGAGGTAAGCCTAGAAGATTACCTACGCGCTCTCAGATTGTCCCTGACTAGACCCCCCCTTGCTCTGGGCACACTTGCCAAGGCTTTGCTGGACCACTGGACCAGTCGTATCCCACACGCTGGACACCAATCAATGTAACATCCCCAGACCTACTGGAGTATACCACACTTTAATTAAGCTGCCACCAACCATTCCCTATAAGAAGTCACACAGACCAGGAATGGATTTTTAACAAACAAAAGAACAAGGTTTATTTAAATAACAAACAGGGTAAATAAAAAGATCAAGTAAATAAGATACTGTAACGTGGCTTAGTCTCAATCATACATACAACAGTTTGGTTCACACAGAACACTTTAAAGTAAAGCACAGACCCTGAACCTATCAGTTCTGGCTACCCAGATAGAAACCTGAACCTATCAGGTAGGTACTAACTGACACACAGTTGTACTCAGTCTGACACACAGATTCCCACTCTTCACTCCTCACACAAGCTCCACATATATATACAGTACAGCTCCTCCCCCTGATGTCCCGCCTTCCACTCCCCATAGGATGGAACTTTCCCTCCAAACCCATGACAGACAGGTATCATCAGTGCTGTAGTTTGTTTGGGGCACAAATAGGGATCACACAAACCAAAAGAAGGGTTACCCAGAACTTCTTTTGGCCAGGTATGGGTCTACAGATTACTTATTATTGCAAAACGTGTGATGTCTGTCAGAGACGAGGGACAGGGCAGGATAGGACTAAATCCAAATTATGTCCTTCACCAGTCATCTCTACCCCATTCCAAAGGCTGGGAATTGATCTTGAAGGTCCTTTCCCTAAAGCCACCAGAAGGTGAAATAAGTACATTCTGGCTATTAGGGATTTTGCCACTAGATATCCTGAGGCAATTCATGGAAGTTACCCAGAATCAGTAATAGAAAAAATGAGCAGGTTGCAAAACACCCTGCAAAGGTCACTGGAGAAAGCCCGGAAAAGAACTTTTGGGCCAGAAGATGAAATACATTTACTTAGTCCAGCCAAGGGTCACAAGCTACAATTAACTTGGGAGGGTCCCTATAGTGTCAAAATTGAACAAGGGAAATTTTGTGATTCAGAAGGAGGAAGGCGTAAGCCCTAATGCCTTAAAGAGGGACACATCTAAAGCTGTTCGGGAGGAGGAGAGGGAACGGCCTACATTTTCCCCAGCTGAGAAAGTGAAGCCCCGAGCCAGACTTCAAGCAAGCTTCACAATAAAACGACCAGTAGGTGACATCCAGTGGTCAACCGAGTGGCTGATGACCTCCAGATGATGGAAAAGGTTGCAGAAGAAGGATCAACAGAGCGACTCCAGAGTGCCAGCACACGTGTGTCCTGTGGAAGGAGGCAGTAACAACCGGACCAGTCCACGGTGTACCTTATTATGACAGAAAAGTGAAAGACTTGGACTCTGCAAATTTTGACTTTGCAACAGAGACTAAGATTGTGCCTCAAAGCCCACAACATCGTCGTGGATGCGCTTTCCAGGAGGCTAGGTGAATGATGCAAGGACTTTCAAAAGAAACTGGAATGGACTATGATTTACTAGTCAATTATTTTATGTAAAATAAAATAAATTTATGTAAAAGTTTGACAGAGTTGTAGCATGCCAGGTGGTGCTAATGAGTAGAATTTCCCAGATTGATGAAGTCACCAAGCAAAGAGACAGTATTGATAGCAGAAAATTATTTTAAATCAAGTTTGTTGCAGGATACATACATACAGCTTTGTCTTCATTCAGTCCAATGGTTATTCACAATAATATCAACAGAGTTTAGGCATAAATCAGTTCAGAGTCCTTGTAAATCAGTCTAGCAGTCAGAGTCCATGTAAATCAGTCCAGCAGTCAGAGTCTTCTTCTTCTCCAAGATTCCCTCCACGACATCACGTCACCATACGACCACACCACCACCAGAGTGTGTGTGCTGAGGCTGCTGGCTTTATTCTTGGCTGAGCCAATCCTAGGTTTTTCTTCACAGCTGATACAATTCTTGTATCATCCCAGCTGTATAAATTGCTACTTTACATTCTTTCTTACTATTGATTCTGACAAATACAGTATTTTCCCTCCCAAACAAACATATTTAAGGGGGGAGGTCTGTAGCATTCACCCTTATTATGTTAAGTAGTTATGAATATTCATGTTGTAGGCTAATATTGCTAGGAGGCAGAGCCAAGTGAAATATAATAAAGAGTCAGAGTCAGAGAGTGAAAGCAGTCAGTCAGAGTCAGCGAGAGAGAGTGGATGAGATAGAGTGTGGTATTTGGGATATCTGCGGCGAGTTTAAAGTAAAACTGAAGAACTGTAATAACTAATAGAAGGTTGAGATTGATGATAATGTTCTTGTTTAGTTGTTAAGTCATGTCCAACTCTTCGTGACCCCATGGACCACAGCATGCCAGGCCCTCCTGTCTTCCACTGCCTCTACTGTTGATAGCTTCAGTGACACTGTCCATCCTCTGTTTTTGCTTTCTCCTCTTTCCTTCACACTTTCCTAACATCAGGGGCTTTTCCAGAGAGTCTTCTCTTCTCATCAGATGGTCAAAGTATTGGAGCCTCAGCTTCAGCATCTGTCCTTCCAGGAAGCACTCAGGGTTGATTTCTTTTAGAATGAATAGGTTTGTTCTCTTTGCAGTTCAGGGAACTCTCAAGAGCCTCCTCCAGCACCACAATTCAAAGGCATAAGTTCTTCGGCGGTCAGCTTTCTTTATCGTCCAGCTCTCACTTTCATACATCACTACAGGAAAAACCATAGCTTTGACTATTCGGACTTTTGTTGGCAAGGTGATGTCTCTGCTTTTTAAGAAGCTATCTAGGTTTCTCATTGCTTTCCTCCCAAGAAGCAGGAGTCTTTTAATTTCGTAGCTGCTGTCACTATCTGCAGTGATCATGGGGTCCAAGAAAGTAAAATCGGTCACTGCCTCCATATCATCCCCTTCTATTTACCAGGACGTGATGGAACCAGTGGCCATGGTCTTAATTTTTTTTTTTATGTTGAGCTTAAGACCGTTTTTTGCACTCTCCTCTTTCACCCTCATTAAGAGGTTCTTTCATTCCTCCTCACTTTCTGCCATCAGAGTGGTATCATCTGCATTTCAGAGGTTGTTGTTATTTCTTCCTGCAATCTTAATTCCGGTTTGGGATTTCTCCAGTCCTGCCTTTCACATGATGTATTCTGCATATAAGTTAAATAAGCAGGGAGACAGTATACAGCCTTGTTGTACTCCTTTCCCAATTTTGAACCAATCAGTTGTTCCATATCCAGTTCTAACTGTTGCTTCCTGTCCCACATATAGGTTTCTCAGGAGACAGATAAGGTGGTCAGGCACTCCCATTTCTTTAAGGATTTGCCATAGTTTGCTGTGGTCCACATAGTCAAAGGCTTTTTCATAATGTGAGGCAGGAGCAGATGTTTTTCTGGAACTCTCTGGCTTTCTCTATAATCCAGCGCATATTAGCAATTTGGTCTCTGGTTCCTCTGCCCCTTTGAAATCCAGCTTGTACTTCTGGGAGTTCTCGGTCCACATACTGCTGGAGCCTACCTTGTAGGATTTTGAGCATAACCTTACTAGCATGTGAAAGAGTGCAATTGTAGGGTATTTGGAGCATTCTTTGGCACTGCCCTTCTTTGGGATTGGGATGTAGACTGATCCTTTCCACTCCTCTGGACACTGCTGAGTTTTCCATACTTGCTGGCATATTAACTGTAGCACCTACACTTAATATAAGTGTGAATACCTACCAGGGAGTAATGGATAGGACTGTCCTGTACGTGTTCTAAAGAAAGTCTCCAACTATTTCATTAGCTCTGGAGCAACTTGTACTTGTCCTCCGCTCTTCCTCAGTAATATGTTGGACACCTTCCGACCTGAGGGGCCCATCTTCCAGCGTCATATCTTTTAGCCTTTTGTTTCTGTTCATGGGGTATTCTTGGCAAAGATACTGGAGTGGCTTGCCAGTTCCTGCTCCAGGTAGATTGCGCTTAGTCAGAACTCTCCACTATGATCTGTCCGTCTTGGGTGTCCCTGCACAGCATAGCCCACAGCTTCTCTGAGTTACTCAAGCCCCTTCACTACGACAAGGCAGCAAACCATGAAGAAGATCGATGATAATAGAAGTTACCTATGATTAATAATAACATCTGTAATCAATAAACAAGATTTATTTAAAAGATAGCGAAGTCTGGACCTGTATCTTCATCCTTCCATAATTAAAGATGATTTAGTGATCAACTGGTGGCAGTGGGGTAAAAAGGAGTAGTAGTTTGCCTTTGTGTGCTCTGTGTTTGGAGAGTCAGGCAAGGGGCACAAGGGCAAACACCACACTCCTGTTCCAGTAAGAGTGAGAAAATATTGCTTGTACATTTTCTCTGTTGTTCAATAGTCTAAATTCTTGGCAAAGTGTGGAAATTATTGAGTGAAAAATCTCTAATATGTAGCAGAAAATGTAAAGGAACCTACAGAACAGAATTAGCATCAAGTCTCTCAAAATTAGACCACCCCTTTCTGTTAGTTCTCCTCAACTGGCATGTACTCACTCAGAGACACTGGTAGAAGAAAGAATAACAATTCCATTTACTCACAGTTCTTAATTGGTTAAAACAACATATTGTAGAAAAACAACAATTGATTAGATTAACAGAGCTTAACTGATTAACAGCTACATGACTAACTGCAGGACTGACTATACAGCTGCTAAATTACCACCTGACTTTAAGAAGAGTAGGGAAAGGCTTATTGAGTAGAGAGATGTGGCTCTTTTCAAAATCTGAAGCAGAGAGGGAACAATTAGTTGCTGCTGGATTGATTGATTGTCAGCCCAGCCCAAAAGGTCCCTCCAAGCCATAACCTCTTGAAGGCAGCATATGAAGGTTACAATAATTCCAGCACAAATTGGTACTGACAGAGTCACATAACCCTATTAGAAACTTTACATTATGCTCTTGTCTTCCCTTTTGTTTAGATCAACCAATGAGGTAGATGTAAGCTGAAACTGATTTGGAAATCAGCTACACAGACTTCACTAAAACAGAATAAAAGCAAAGTTACTGATGACTGCAGATCTTCCGAAGCAAATCTATTTTCTTTATCTTGGCCTTTTTGACAAATCTAGATTTGTGTGCTGATTCAATGTGCTAGAATTGGAAAAAAAAGATTGTACAATGCAGGTTATATAAAGTCATACTCTTGTCAGGTTGGAGGAGTCTGCAAACAAAATTGTGCTGACGTTTTAGCTAACATTGCTTAGAATGTTATGTCTAATTGATGTTAGAAAGGCAGTTCTCTGTAGATAACACAGAAGAAAGATACAGCAAAAAACAGATTCCATCCACCCCCACAAACGTGCAGCCTTTTATATCAGAAAAACAACAGCAAAACTCCCCCTGCCTCAGAAAGAGTGTTGGCTCCTGGAAAATGTATGCAGAGGGAGAGATCAGTCCATTTCCTTAAAACTGACTTCTGGTGTTGAAGTACCAATTATTTGCTGCTAGAGGCTACTACAGAGGCCAATTGAGGAGTTCCCAATCTAACTTGATTGCACAGAAACACACCATGGAACATTTCTGGACATTGAGCAAAGTTCTCCTGTTATTATATAACTCTATTCCATACTTTCCTTGTCTTTACAAAACAAAAAACACAAAAAACTCAAACCCAGACCAAAAAAAGAGAAGAAAGGATGAAGACCTATGAGGATGCAAGAGAGCATTTAGATGATTCTGTCTAGGATTGCTCCTTTATTACTACTTCAACTTCATTTTAGTGAGATACTGCTCATCTTCTCCTACCCACCCATTTCTACAATCATTTGGCTAACTTGCTTTCTTCTGTGTCTTATCACTATTCCTCCTTTTCTGTTTCTTAAATATATATCTCAATACATTGTAAATGAGAAATGTGTGACCAAATACACATATCAACAATAGTGGATTGCATTCCAGTCTATAGCTCCCCTACCTTATTCCTTGCTATTGCCTATACACACAGGGAAAATGGGAGATGTACCTCTGTGTCTTGCCTGCCTCAGATAGCTAAGAGAGCAGGCAGCTAAACAGAGTGTGTGTTTGCAAGCTGTCAGTGCTGCAGTCGACTCTGCAGTTATTCTCATAGAAACTTACCATAATTTGCTACTGGAAGACTATGTGGAAAGGTAAGGAGGAAAGACCTTTGTCCTGTTCTGAAAGCATGTAGGTCTCCAAGTGAGTGTTCACAGCGGTACCATAAGCTCTGCCTTGCCATGTCTCCACTCTACCAGATGTCCTGCAGGCCTTTGTGTGTTCATCATGAAGATCTCCATAAGCACAGTAAGGATGTTCAGCCAAATGTACTCAACAGTGATCTGTGATCAGCAGCCCCAGTAGGAAAGAGCTGCCGATCACAGAAACATCCTAAAGCACTCAATTGAAGCATTTTTAAAATGTTACTGAGGAAGAATTAGATTTTATAGCATCTTGAAGAACAGCTAATGATAAAAATAATTTGACACCATTTTGAAATTTCATATAATTTATAACATGGTAGTCATCAGACTCTCCACACTCTTAAGACCATTTGTAAGTGATATTTTCCCCCTGGGGATATAGGTTTGTTCTTGTTATATATATATTTATAGGTCCAGATAACCACTCTGTGTTCTGCAGACAGTACCATTATGAAGGACTCTGTAATAGATGGATTGCATAGTAGACCTCATGCCCCTACTCAGCCTTATACAAAATAAAACTGCTATCAGCGCCACCTTTAACATTCCTGACATGATAGTGCTACATGCCTCTTCATTAAAAGTAAATGGATTTAACTCCAAAATTAGAGTAAGACAAAAAAAAAATGACACAAGAAGTTCCTCCTGACATCCTGATGTTGAAAGAGTACTAGAAACTATTGCATCCAGGGAAGTCCAACTCACAACAACACAATAGAGTTCTAAATGTTGGCAGCTATCAAGTTCCCAGGAGCAGACATGTATGCATTAGAAGAGTTGCAGAAAACAATAAAAAGATCACCTTTGATCCCATCTACCCTCTGAATATTGGCCACATCACTTTATTGAGAGAAACATCATCTTTATTAAAAAAAAAACAGCTTTAAAGAAGAAAACCTCATAACCTGGGCCTTGTTGGATACAGACCTGGCATTCAACAACAACAGGTGTAGAGTGGAGAGCTGACTGGTCTGGCTACCTCAATACTGGGGGTTGGACACTGTCTCAGAACAATGAACAGCCTTTAGGCATCTGTTCATCGTTCTTCTGACATGAGCAGGGATGGTGCCAATGCCATATCTCCCCCTAGCCGTGATCACAGAGATGTTTTGGGGCCCCTCGCTGGGAGGGCAGGCCTTCCATTCCATGACACAAAAAAAAAGGGAAGGGAGGAGGAGGGGAGGGAGGGAAAATAGACAGAGAAAAAAGAGGAAGAGAAAACGTATATCTTAATATAAACAAATCAAATAAGAGAAAAAATAGAAAAAAATATATATAATCATATACAATATAATAAAGTAAAAATAATATACAAACATAAACCAGCTACAGTGTAATAACAACAACAACAAAACTAATTACAAAATCCCACAATAGCTATCCCCCACATATATCCCAGAGCTGACTTTCTCCATGACGTAACAATGTAATTATTGCTATGGAAGAATTTAATCAAACTGTTAAGACGTTAAAGCACACGAAGGTCTGCAACTTGATGGCTTACATGGGATTTTTTATAAAACCTTTGCAAATCAGCTAAAATGGCTTTTAGCAAAACCTTTAAAGCAATATTAGAAGGTAAGCCAGCCCCTCCATCTTGGGAGCTGGCAGAAATTAATTGCATTCCAAAAGCAAGATAAAGATCCAAAGACAATGGATTCTTGTTATCCAATTAGTTTCATCAATCAAGACTTCAGAGTTTCCTCTAGTATTTTGGCAAATAGGTTGGAAACAGTCATAGGGCATTATGTGGGTGAGGATCTGTTTTGTTTCTTTGAACAGAAACAAATAACTGACCATAGAGCAAGATTTTTCAGCATAGCACTTGAAAACAGTACAACCAATAGTGCACTATAGCACCCCTGCATGCAACTAAAATTAGAATGGAACATCCTGATAATTAGTTCAGTGAATTCATAGGAAAGGTAAGCTCACCAGCCAGCATCATGCGGTCATTGTTGGGTGCCCCACCATCTGGGCTCTAGCCAAACTGGCATGCCTCTTCACTGGGCCAGGCCTCCAAGTCAATTTACTTGTTTGATTGCATTTTATGCCATTTTCTCCCAGAATTAGGAATAAAGTCAGCTTACAGAATTGTTTTTTTTAAATAGACAAAACATCAAATTTGCAGACATTAACATAGGATTAAATTAATTAGCAAATTAAAACTTTATAATGTGTGATTAAAAATATTAACAATCGTTTACCTTTAAAAAAAAGAACCAGCATACTGGCCAAATTCCTATTATGTAAATTTATGTCTGTGCAAGTTTATTGATGTCATCAGCTGTGGACTTTTATTGTTCATTAAATGTTTCCAGTTCCACTACCACCCCTTTGGTTCCTAGGCTTCCTTGGGAAACCTTTTGATCTGAAGAAGTTTTTGAACCTTGTGACCAGGGGAAGGAGGAGTCTTTCAATGCCCCAGAATTGCTGTAGATGGTTCTGCTGCTGAGATTGAGACCACTGGTGGCAAATTTTAGACATTAGTGCCCCCAAGAAGGCTAAGGGATATGACGCTGGAAGATGATCCCCTCAGCTTCGAAGGTGTCCAACATGCTACTGAGGAAGAGCAGAGGACAAGTATAAGTAGAAAACCCACCCACACAGACTGATACCTACACAAAAACTCCACCCACCACCCACAAGAAAAAATAGGCATAATCAAAACAGTGGTAGACCGTGCAAATCGGAACTGTGAAGCTCAATTTCTCATCACCGAACTCAGCTATCTGATTTGGGCCCTACAGACAAATGGCTATTCCAAGAATGAAATCAAAAGAGCCATCAAACCAAGAAAACAACACCAAACTGAAGAGGAAAAACAGCCATCCACAAATAAAGTATTTCTGCCATATCAAAGGGATCACAGACCACATGTGGAAACTTTAAAAAAAAACACAACCTACAAACAGTATTCAGGCCCACTACAAAAATAAGACAAATGTTATGGTCATCAAAGGACAAAAGAGACCCCTTCACCACTGCAGGAGTTTACCAGATACCTTGCAGTTGTGGACAGGTATATATTGGAACCACAAAATGCAGCGTTCACACCAGAATCAAAGAACATGAGAGAGACTGCAGACTAAAACAACCAGAAAAATCAGCAGTAGCTGAACATGTCCTAAAACAAGCTGGACATGAAATTCTATTTCAAAATGCCGAAGTACTGGACAACACCAGCAATCATTATGTTAGACTACACAGGGAAGCCACTGAAATCCACAAACACCAGCAGAGCTTCAACAAAAAAGAAGAAAGTTTAAAACTCAACAAAGCCTGGCTCCCAGCACTGAAAAATACAGCCTGCAAAAGGTCCATGAACTCTACCCAGCCACAAGGACCAGTGATCGCTTATCAAGCATAGTGACAGATAATCTCTCCCTCTTATCACAACAATACACCCATAACAAAAACATGCTGATCACCATAATCACCCAATCTCCTGAAAAGGACAAAAGCTGTTCCCACAGCTATAAATACTCAACTATCCAACAAACTGCAACAGAGCACAGAGTTCTGACTCCTGTCCCCTGCAGATGCCGGCCACAGAGAATGGCAAACATTAGGAAGAAAAACCTTAAGAACATGGCCATACAGCCCAAAAAACCCACAACCTTCAATTTAAAAACCTCTTAATGAGAGTGAAAAAGGAGAGTGCAAAAATAGTCTGAAGCTCAACCTCAAAAAAACTCAGATCATGGCCACTGGTCCCATCACCTCCTGGGAAATAAAAGGGGAAGATATGGAGGCAGTGGCAGATTTTATTTTCTTGGGCTCCATGATCACTGCAGGTGGTGACAGAAGCCACGAAATTAAAAGACGCCTGCTTCTGGGGAGGAAAGCAATGACAAACCTCAACAGCATCTTAAAAAGCAGAGACATCACCTTGCCAAGGTCCGCATAGTCAAAGCTATGGTTTTTCCAGTAGCAATATATGGAAGTGAGAGCAGGACCATAAAGAAGGTTGAATTGATGCCTTTGGTGCTGGAGGAGACTCTTGAGAGTCCTCTTGAGAGCAAGGAGATAAAACCTACCCACTTTGAAGGAAATCAACCCTTAGTGCTCACTGGAAGGACAGACCCTGAAATTGAGGCTCCAATACTTTGGTCATCTCATGAGAAGAGAAGACTCCCTGGAAAATACCCTGATGTTGGGAAAGTGTGAAGGCAAGAGGAGAAGGGACGACAGAGAACGAGATGGATGGACAATGTCATTAAAGCTACCAAGATGAATTTGACCCAACTCCAGGATGCAGTGGAAGATAGGAGGGCCTGGCGTGCTCTGGTCCGTGGGGTCACAAAGAGTCTGACATGACTTAACAACTAAACAACAACAACCATGTATATGTTTATATATAAATGAATGAGACACATTATTTGCATAAAAGAATATGTGTAACCAATCAGATTCTGTCTAGAGTCAGCTAATAGGAGCTTAGAGGATTAACTGTCAGATATAAGCAAAAGTGTCAGTTAATATGAGGCTTCTCTGTTGATATGTTAGTGTTCGGTTAGGACTGTTTGCTGCTAGGTACCTGCTGTTAGTATGTTACTAAAAAAGATGTCAGGACTGTCTGAGAAGTGTCTGTTGTGAAACTGTTACATGAAATCTGTCAATCACAAACCAAATCTATACCAAGCCAAATGTTCAATTAAAGTTAGTTTTTTATTCAACTTATTTTTCAGTAATTGTTCTTGAAGTTTATTATGACTGAATTATTATTCTTTCATCTGTTGGCACACACACATTTGTATCAATGGAAAAGACTATTCATGATTGGTGTTTTTTTATACTCACACTTAAATCTGTTGTGTACAAACTCAAAAATTTCAACATACATCCTCAGGTTGGACTTTTATCCAACAGAAATATATCCATTAACATAGGGGAAGCAGAAACCATTGTTGGATCCACTGGGACTATCTCAATTATGGCACCCAAGTCAGAATAAATTTGAATAATTTTATCTGCACAGTGTTGTGCAAGCTGTTCACAGTAGGCTGTTGAATGGTCTACATTTTCTTCCTGTGGGCCAATAACATATCTTTGACTACTCAAAACAGCTTTATAGAGTGACTCTGAGCCTGATAGAATGCTGGCAGTGAAGAATACAGTAGATTGTCAATGGGTTCAAGTCCATGGTTTGTCAGATTCACTCCAAGTTTTCATTCTCATCTGCACCCCACTCATTTCATCATCACTAACTCCACAGTAAACCAGGTGCTAGTCTGGCTATGCTCCATGTGAGGGGATTCATAGAAGCATGGCCTTGGTAATTTCTTAATTTCAGAGGTCAAACAGAATTGGCTTCCAGGGCAACAGGAAATTCCCCAAGAACTGTCAGGAATGGCATCTGGTGAGGAGGACTGAATCATGAGAGACTACTAAAATATCATCTTCTCTGCTGCTGTGGGAAACTGCCCTTTCCCTGCATCATCCACTCAGATTCCTATAATATAGGCTAGACCAGCATACTCATGTGGGATCAAATCCTGGATGTTTGCTGTTTTACTATTCCCTAGGACTAAGCACCGTTGAGCAGAGGACCTGATGCTAAAAGTGCCCAAGTTATATGTATTGAGGGTGGTGAGTTGGGTAAATGAACAGAAAGGAACATTTTTCTGAAACATATACCGAATTGTAAATTGCTTGATATTTATTCTCCCTGCACATATTCTTAACCACTACAATTCAAATTGCAGGTGACTGCCTAAAATTTGGTGTATAATGTCTCTTTATTAGGACTTACTGCTTTCCTACGTAGAGTTCAAAACGTAAAGGAATTCTATAAATTTACAAACATTACATATCAAGATCTTTTAAGCCATTTCTTCAAGTAGATGGCTGAACTTCTTTTCAGCTATTGAATGTGTTTTATGTTGTTTGTCAGTATGTTCTTGTATCTGGAGAAAATTCATTCGACATCACAAATTTGAAAAAAAGCCAACTCATCCGGAGAAAATTCTGGCTCAAAGTTATCAAATTTTGCTTCAGGTCATTTAGAATGTTACTTAGTTTGAAGTGTTTAATAATGTAGATTAGATTTCATCACTCTTTGCAGTTAATTACTTTTTTCAGCCACTTCTCCCTTTGCTCACTTCAAATCTACCTCAATTTATTTCACAATTTTCAGTACATCACTAAGTTCCATTCCTACATTTTCAAGGTGAGTGATTGTTCTTGATAATGCACTGACATTGGACTTTATATAAGCCATATTTCCAGCCAATATTCCAGAAAAGGAATATTGCACAATCTTGATCGCAAAATATTCACAACAATCAAATTCTTTAACTATCTGCTACAAAGAACCATAATTTGTGGAATAATGCATAGCCACGTCCCTCAACATGTCATGATAGGTTGGGGAGGGGCAGCCAAAGTAGGAGCAATTTCTTTGAATTTTGACCTTTAATTTTCCCTCTTTGAAATTTTCTTATCTGCATCAGGGTAGTTGTTTTAAAGCTCTTTGGCCACATATCTCCATAGCAGGCAGAGATGTAATTTTTTCTTAGAGCTGATTCATTTGGAATTGGGTGACAGGTGTACTTCTCCAAGAAATCCTGCTGATCTCCCACCAGGGCTGCAATTCCCAGCAAATTATTATCATCCCACTCCAAGTGACCCCACTCTGAGCCTGGAAGAGGCTTTGGAGTAGCAGTGCCTTCCCCTAACATCGTCTGAGTGATGTTAGCAGTAGCAGGGCTTGGTTGACAAAAGGGGCGAAGTGGTGCTGTCAAGAGCTCTCCCAGCACATTGGTCAGCACAAGCAGCAGAGCTATATGCTGATGTCAGGGCCCTAGAGGCTGCCGAAGGAAGAGCTCTGACCCTCTATACAGATAGCAAATTCTATTTTATTCTATTTTATTTCTTTATTTCTTTATTTTATTTTTATTTTTATTGATATATATAAATTCGCTAAGCCTGCTACAAAGTGGGCCTGGCCTATGTACCTAATCCCCTTCAAACCCACTATCAATGTTGTATTCAATACCTAGCTGTGAAGGGGGGGAAGGGGGAAACTGGCACAGTTTCGCTCTAGCTACCGAGGCCTCGGTGATGCACCTAACTCCATTTGCAGCAAACATTATCCAACTGAGGGGGGAGGTCGGGCCAGGCCAAGGTTCATTAACCACCCAAGTCCCAGCACCACTGCCCCGCTCTTACGTTCACACCCTGAATGCACTCCTGTATTTTTTCCAGAGGCCAGTTATGACTTATTCCTATTGATCTATAATTCGATTATTATTATTTGTTTATTTCTTTTTTTAAAAAAAATTCACCACAAAGCTGCTCATGTCTAAGCATGGCCAGCGTGGGGCTGCACTGCCACTGCCACCCACTTCCCCTTGTATCCAGATAGCTACCTAATAAAAAGGTGACAGCCATCTGACAATACAGTAAAATAAAAAGTAAATGGTAAAAGCACTGTGGGAGGGAGCTGATGCTACCCTCCCTTCCTTCAGGATCACTGGTCTGCTCTTGTGATGCAGCACAGCTTGCAGATTGTGCGGATTCCTCCTTCCCAGAAAGCCAGAAAAGGGTGGTTGAAGGGGGGAACACCTCTTATATAACCTGGCATTTCCTCCCCCTCCCCACTCAATCAACTCTCATGAAACCTTAGGGTCTTGTGCTATCCGTGGGGGTGGGGGTGGCAAAGAGCGAAACTCACTGCCCGAAGCCTCGCTAGGCAGTGGTTCCAGCATTGACATAATTGTCCTTTCCTTGGATGAGAATGACCTCACAAGGATATTGGATTGCACCTACACTTCTCTCTTCAGTAACTCTGGAGTTCAGGGTGCCGGGCCTCTGTGTAGTTCAAAATCCATGTACAACTCTTATGTCCCCACCCCGCATGTAAGTATAAAGCACAAGCAGTTGATTCTCACACACACACACACATAGTGAACCTTAAAGGTCTTTATGACCCCCTTATCTAGAGGCTGAATTAGAGATGTGGTGTTTGGGGGCAAGTATACCACTTTGACACCTTCAGTGTTGAACTTATATAGTTCTGGGTGGATAGGGGCATACATTTATTTATTTATTGAAAATAAATCAGTGTATAACTAAACCTGCTATTCAAGGGAGAATTGTACTGCCTTCAGTCATGGCAGACCTTCACAACAAACCTGTTCCCAAGGTCAGAATCTTATGGAACTGAATGATCTGTGCATAGGTTTGGCAAAGCTTTTGCCCTGTATCTATCCATCATGAGGAACATGATACACATGGGCTCAGAGTTATTTGACAATTTATGATAAACTCTAATCTGCCATTTACATGAAATGTGATGCTGCTCACTGTTCACTCTACCAAATGAACTTCACTACAGGACATGGAAAATACATAAGGGACACTTGGGGATAGGGAAAGCTAGAGAAGTATAGCTAGTACCTTATGACATAAGACATAAGACATAAGACATAAGAAATTTATTTGTCATTGCACTCACAAGTGGGTGCAACGAAATGAGGTGCTCTTCCCCAAGGTAAAACTGGACAACACCACTACAAAAAAAAAAGTTAAAAATATACACAACACTCACCATACAAATACAGTATAAATACTCCGTTTCTCCCAGCAATTAAAATTCCACCAAAAACTTATGACCCCGCATTTAAACTCAATACTGCACTTGGGTAAAAGCTGTTCTTGAATCTGCTTGTCCTTGCTTTCAATACCCTAAATCTCCTTCCCGATGGTAATAATTTAAAGAGCTGATGTCCCAGATGAGAGGAGTCTTTCAGTATGTTAGATATCTTCCTCTTACATCTGTACTTATACAATTCTTCCAAAGAGGGGAGTGAACAGCCAATGATGTTTTGGGCCGTCTTAATCACCCTTTGAATTGCCTTTTTCTCTGCCACTGTGCAGCTCGTGAACCATACACAGAGACAGTAGGATAATTGCTCTCAATCGAACTCCGATAGAAGGTAGTTAACAAACTCTCAGTCAATTGCTGCTTTCTAAGAGTCCTTAGGAAATACAATCGTTGTTGTGCCTTCCTGATTAACGCAGCGGTGTTTGCACTCCAAGTCAGGTCATTTGTTATGATGGTCCCAAGAAACTTACATTCAACCACCTGTTCCACACAAACTCCATCTATATACAGTGGCTGAATGTCTGCTCTTTTTTTCCTATAGTCCACTATAAATTCCTTGGTTTTTTGGATGTTAAATAGAAGATTGTTTTTTTTTGCACCAGCGGGATAGCTGTAATACCTCATCCCGATACGCAGACTCATCATCCCCAGAAATAAATCCTACTAGTGTAGTGTCGTCTGCAAATTTGATAATTCTATTACTGGGATGGTTATTGGTGCAATCTGATGAATAAATGGAGAACGGTAGTGGACTGACAGGTATGGTGACAGGTATGAAAGGGAGGGGACAGAAAAGATGGTTGATAAATTGGTGAGAGTATTCAATATTTGGTTTTTAAAAGGACATTGAAACACCACTTGAAATAGTTTGGGTAACAGCCAAAATGGCTGCCCTGGCATAACTGGAAGACCCCGTGGGCCGTAACAATGGCACATTGACAGATGTATGCATACACTGTATGCATGTTTGACATGCATTTTAACTTATGGATAACTAAACAGAAATGGTGTGGCTTTGGCCCTTTGGTTTGGGGAGAACAATACAGATACACATGCCCTTCCTACTCTGCTTCTGATATTCCAGGCAGCTGGGCACCCTTGTCTTGGGTTGAGAAAGACTTAAAAAAATACCACAATGAGTTTGACACTAGGATGTTTTCACCTTCACTGATGCAGTTCTTTTGGAAGGATCCTATTGACCTGTATAGTGCTATAAGCTGTTGCTTGCACTTTATTTGATTTTTATTTTATTGATTTGTTTTATTTATTTGATCACAATAGCTCTTTTCTCTCAGGTGCATGTTTCTTGAACCAGAAGCTCTTCCAAAACTATTTCTGCCCAAAGTATCTTAGGGCCTGACCAGGCTGGCCATTCTCATAACCTTAGAATATTCCTCTCATTCAGTGTGTTTTCTTCAATAACAAGCCAAGAAATGGTGTTGGGCTTTTTCAGTCTGTCCCAAAATTAGGTAGGAAGGAGAGGAAGATATGCCAAAAGCATCTCCTGCATAATTCATATAGGGGAGGGGAGGGAAGGGGAAGGAAAAGGGAAGAAAGTTCCATGACTTGTATGACCTCAGGCACCAAGTAGAAACTGATCTTGCACAACTGAATGTTCTTCCAAATATGCTTTTTAATCTCCCTACTTTGGAAGCAAAACCCAAGGTTAATAAACCTGCCTGGTTTTCTATTTGTAGCACCAGTTTTTTATGGAGAGGGACTTTTCGTTACCCCATACACTGCTGTTTACTGTTGCAAAAGCAGCCAGGCTATTAAAACCCAGCAAGCTACAGTTCACAGCTGATAGACTACATTTGAGCTCAAAGATGTTGGCTCTGAAATGATGCAAAGGGAGCAACTCCCTGCTTGGATTTTGCTTTTGGCATTGGTACAGTCACTGACAATGGCATTGCTGTACAAGCCCTCATGTCCAAGTCCCACAGAGCAAAGCATTTCTTCATGCCAGGTGGCAAGGGATGAAGAGTCCCTAGGTTTGCTCAAACGGCCAGTGTCATAGATGCTTATGTTGCTCAATGAAAGGTCTACAAAGCAGCTGTTTCTGTCACTTGTGCAGTGTTCTGCTGCATGAGTTGTCATAGTACTCTGGTGCTTATACCAGGGAGTATTGTGCCCTTGCGTAAACAGAAGCTCTGTTATTTTAAACAAAGTGATTCCAACTTAGGTACCTGCAAAGTGGTGATTGCACAGAGTGCTTCATGATTCCACAGGGTTTCAAATAATTTGTTAAGGGAATTGTGTGCTTCCTGCTATTACAATTGTCACCAGCTCCTCCAAAGGTTTGTGACTTAACAATCTAATTTGCAAACAAAGCTTGTATTTACATCAAAATACTGTAAGGGAGGGGGGCTGCCATACTGCAAACAGGTCTGGAACCCATGTCAATCCTGACCGACCAGTCCAGATCTTCCTCCAGGGAGTTCCTGCACTGAAAGCAAGCTGCCATACTGCACAGCACCCTCTCAGCCATCCACACTGGAGTATCCAGGGATGCCTTCCACCCGAGCCTCAAGATCCTAAGTGCCCAGCATCCCCTGGGGTCTCCCTGTTTTCCCTCCCCTCTGCTAAACCTCATTTAATGGAGTTACATTATTTGTGACCTTATTAATAGTGTGCATCTAATTTAAGACCCGAAACACCTTAATAAGTAAGAATGACATGGGCGAAAAACTACTTGCTTCCCTGACCCAGTTTAGGTTCAGGTCAAAAATTCCCATCCAGCCCCAAAGTGACAAGCTACTCTCATTCTTAATATATTGGGTGGGTGGGTTACTCGCAAGGCAGGGAAGAGGATGGAGCAGGCACAGGCAGCTATCTTAAAGGCTCTGTTAATACGATCTTGAGAGGGAGGGGTGTCTTCCACCCACTAGGTGCCCCCCCAGAACACACCTGAACCTATCCTGTTTAGCACTACCCACCACAGCTTAGGGGTTACAATTAGAGATGGGGTTATTCGTACTGGTATATGAATATGAATATCCCCACACAGGTGGCATTAATGAGGGTCCAGCCCCATGCAGCCGGACAGTTCACTCACCGATCTGCCACGGACACAAATGGCATGATTCTACGAATGGCTCTACTCGCTACTCTTAGCAGGAGGCAGGAGGACAAGCCTTGCTGAAAGGTTGAAGAGTGGCGAGTGGATTGTGCACTGTGGCACCACTGGTAGAATTGTGCTGTCTGTGTCTGTGGTGGATCAGTAGTGGACCCTCGTTAACGGCACCTGTGTGGGGATATTCATATAAGAATACAAATACCCCCATCTCTAGCTACAATGTATGTCCTGACCCCCTCACCAGGCCAAAAACACTGGCTCCAAGGGCCCCTTGTAAATTCTGCAAGAAAATACCTAACCCTAAATCCAATAAATGCACTCTCCATCTTCTCTATACAACTTGGGTCAACTAACCCTAATGTCTGGGTGAGAAATCACTGACCTTAATTCAGCCTTTATTGTCCTGCCAAGCTCTCAGCTGACTCCTTTCTGGGCCTTATTGATATATCTGGAATCACATCTGGCCCTCCACACCATGCATGGTGTGACCATACTATGCATGTTCCAGGAAAGCATGTGACAAAAGCCTGCAGATGCACAATAATCTGCAATATTGGCAACTTGCCTGCTCTCTGGGTTAAGTCATTACCACCGAGGTGGATCAGAATGATGTCGGGGGCACATCCATAGTACTCTGGGAGACCAATCCCAAGAACCTGTCCTAAAGCATTACCTCCCTGTCCCCTCCATTCCAATGAAGCCCAAGCTCTGCTCCCAACTGGTCCTACTGGCCACACAAACAAATTTGAACCCAGGAGAACAGCATCCCTGAAACTGTGAGGATAAGAAGACAAAACAAGAATGCCAGCATCTACAACTGTAGCAGAGGACGCACATACACCCTGAACCTCTGGGATGACCACCTTCCCACTTTTTTAATGTCTTCAACATGATACCCCAACACTGTTGCTGTGGATGCGACACCAATGCAGAAAGAATGAGTTCCAAATTGCCACTTGTGAATCCTAGCCTTTTGTAAGGCTGGGAAGTAAATTTCCAAAATGGATACTTAGTGAGCAGTGACACATTTTCATGCTTCAGGAAACCACCTTCCTCCTCTCTTCTGAGGTTCACATACTCCCTTGTCGCCCTAAGAGGACATATTTCACCTATCAAACATCTTTCCAGCACTATGATCTGGTTCATGGCTCTATTGGCCTCCACCCTCCAAGATTCCATACCTCATCTGGTAGGTCGTCCAGGTGAGCCTGTGCCCCTGGAGCCACTGTCCTGAATTGGTCCATCTGTTGATGGGACAGGGCTTTAGCCAGTGTATTGTCCACCCTCAGGACATGCCTAGTGTGAAACACTATGTTAAACTGCAGGCATCCTAGTTAGAAATGGGGGTATTTGAATTTTCCCCCACAGGTGGAGATTTTCTGTTACTGCCACAGGATCCACACTCCCTTCCTATCGCTCCAGATCTTGTGGGGGATTAGCCACTCCTGGCAGAAGGTGG